>NW_026517434.1:0-118630 GCF_026319265.1 Colletotrichum chrysophilum | reverse complement strand
AATAATAATAATAATAATAATAATAATAATAATAATAATAATAATAATAATAATAATAATAATAATAATAATAATAATAATAATAATAATAATAATAATAATAATAATAACTATATAAAAGAAATAACTTATTAATTTCTTTTTACCTTTTTACCTATAAGGTTATTTTAAAAAGAGTTTTTAACTAGTTAAAAATCTATTATATATATTATAGGAATACTTTTCTTATTTTTCCTATAGGGTTTTTAAGTCTTTTATACCTATAATATATATATATATTAAATAAGTAAGCTATATACTATAAATTAGCTATATATACCTTAACTAAGGGGGGATATTAATATATAATATTCCTTTATAATAAGAATAATAATATAAGAATAATAATAACGCTTAACTTACTTTAATATTCTATATAAAATAAACTAATAAAGTTCAAGGTATAAAACCTTGTATAAAAATACTCTATTCATTATAGCCTATAACTATAATATTAATTATATAATACGTTTAGTTATATAAGTACCTTATATAATTAGTAGTTTAGTAGGTTATATTTTAAGTTATCTTTTCCCTTACTTTTCCCTACTAGAGGATATAACCTACTCACTATATTAATAGAAATTATTATAATACATCACTTCCCTTATTATTATCTATATAATTAAATACCTATAAATGCTTAAGATTATTACCTTTTATTATAACATAAGCCTATCTATAACCCTATACCATATAGGCGTATATACTACGCCTCTAAATACGCTTATACCTATGCTATTATAGTTAACTACAGCTATAAAGTAGCTAGCCTTAAAAATATATCTTTTTATTATTTATATATATTATAAGTACTATTATAGAGAAATTTATTCTAATTATTAATAAACTATTAAAACTAAGTAGTTATATTAAGTAGTAATGTTATTAGTGTTTTTAGTTATAAGAGGGAAGTAATAATACGTTTTAATAAGAACGTTAAGGTCAATATATTAATAGTAGAGTAAGTAAGATATATTATAAAAAGTAGGGCTTATATTAAGCGCTTATAATAAAGCTAACTCTTAATTAGTACATATAACCTTAAGCTAAAGTATATTAAACTTTTTGAGGAGGTTAATAAGTATACTTATTACTTAGTCAAGTATAGTTAGCTTCTTTCTTATTAGAGAGGAAGTAAGAGGTAACTTAAAAGCTAAAATTATTATTTATTATATTATATATATTAAATAGTAATATATTAAAGTAGTTAGTTTTATAAGTTAAATCTATTAATAAAATATTAAGATATTATTAGAGAAAGGTAATCATAGTATAAGGTATAATAAAAAAAGCTTTAATATACTTATTATTATCTTAGAGGTACTAAAACTAATACTTAGAGGTATTTTATAGTTAATTAAAAAGCTACTTAATAGGGGTTCTATCTACTAGCTTATAGTAGTAGTAAATAGCTAATAAGTTAATAATATTTAAGTAGTAACTTTTATACATTTCTTACTTTTAGTATATAGATAAGTAAGGATTTAGATAAGTTAAGAGCCTTTATTTTAATCTTTAATAATAATATCTTTTTTAGTCTTAAGAGGAGCTTTATAGAAGTTTAAGTAAGCTATTATACTAAAAATCTTATAGTTATAGTAGTTATAATTAATATTAAGTATAAGTATAACGCGCTAACTATACTAATTTAACTTTAGAGTAGGTAATATTAACTTATTATAAGTATTTAGTTAAAAAAGAGGAGCTTTTATAGCGCTTAGAAGTATAAATAGTAGTAGTAAAGTAGTATACTTTAGTAGTATTATAATAAGAAGTATAAGTATACTACTAAGTAACCTTCTCCTCTTTTTTATATATAATCTAAAGCTGAAACTTAGCTTTATAATAAGTATTAATTAGTATAATATTAATAGTTTCTATAGAGTTAAACTTTTTACTAAATACTAATAAGTAGTAAGTAATAAGCTTAAACTTAATATACTCCTTATTACTATAATTATATACATAGATTAGCTAGCTACTCCTAAGATATTTAATATTAAAGTTAATATTTAATATAGAGAAGGTAGGCATAATAATAAGTATATTAGTAGGTATATTATTAATCTCTAACTTACTGATAGTTAATATATTATTACTAAGGTTAGGCTTAAACGTAATTTCTTCTTAGAACCTTATAATAGGTAATAATAACCTCATAGTAGTAGGGTTTAGTTTATAGAGATAGGCTATAGATAAAAGTACAAAAAAATTAGTAGTATAGAGGGTAGAAAGCTAGTACTAGCAGCAGGGGAGGATTAAGCTATAGAGAGGTGCGCTAATTAGCTAGAGGGGTGCGCTAAATATCCTGCCCCTTCAAATATTTATTGTTTTGTTTAGGGGAGCAGGTAGGCTGTTCTCCACCATGCTTAGTAGCAGGTGGATCAGCGGATGCTTCCTACCCGCATTGATCGAGCCGTAGCGGAGCTGACGGATGTGATGTCCGTTTCCTTGGCGGAGCAGTTTGGCAAGCTTGAGCAAGACTTCAAATACGTTTGATAATCATCTTCAAAAAAGTACGAAACCGTGTACAACAGCTTCCGATTCCATCTTGGGATGACACAAAGCTTGCTGTGGTTGTGTAAGTATCAACAGCTTCCGCCGCGGCGAGTGTCACAGAATTGGGAACAGAAAACTCAATCCCGTCCCCGACCATGAGGATTGATTGAAGTCGTGTAGTTTTTTTGGCCACATATTCTTGAAGGATTCAGATCCTGTGGTGCTATCATGATGGCAGCTGAGAAATCTAGGCCTGAAGAATGCCACCGCCATCGCGGTTGGGAGTCGTCTCCACAGCGGCCGTTCTAACCGGAGCTCGTATTGCAGTATTTGGCTTCTGGGGTGTACCAAAATGCAGATGGTTCAGTTGTACCGTCTCTGGTGATGAACGTCTGTAACAAGCAAACATTGTTACATCGCACTACCATGCTGCAAAACATTGCGTGACACGTCAAAACAGCTGGAAATCAATGACAGTAAGGTTGTGCGGCGCTGAAGAATTTGGTGAGTGGGGGCTTGATGGAGTGGGCACCGTCCCGTGTGGGTCGCGTATCGTCGGCTAGCGCCCACAACACGAGGAGTCATTCATGAGTCACAAATTTGTCACGGCCATCATCAAGTAGCATGCTTGATATCAGCCCTGATGGTCTAGCGGTATGATTCTCCCTTAGGGTTGTCATTTGACGATTCAAACTGGGAGAGGTCCCAGGTTCGATCCCTGGTTAGGGCCCATTTATTTTTGCTTTTTGCCCGAATTGGCTCTTATTCTGTTGTGATGGCCTCAATGACGGCCTGGGCCGAGTTTTGGCACCTTTGATGACTGTTGGTTGGTGCGGCCGGCCGGCCTGGCCAATAGGGGCTGTGCACCAAGGCAGCAGCAGCAACAGCTTTGCACGCGGTTATCTGAGGCCTCTCAGGGCATGTGTTGTCCAACGTGCAAGAAAGGACCGAGGTGGTATTGTGTTGGTTGGGACACTCATCGTCCAACCGGCAAATTGACGCTTTGGATTGGTTATGATGATTGGCGGTCATACTTTGGGCCAACAAGGACTGCAGATGATGAGACAGGTAGGCAGAGCAGCAACGGCTACTGGTCCAACAAGGCAGATTTCATGTTGGAGGCCGACGAGATCGACATGGCTGTCCACCCTTCCAGAAAGTCGTTCAAAGCTCGGCTTGTCCTCATTTTCCGCTGTGCTTAACTGGCGTGCCTTTTCGATTACACTCCAGATCCATTGAGCATCGCAACACACAAATCCTACAACTCTTTAGTAGATACTCGCAACATACAATCTTAAGATGGACTGCAATAACTTTCTTGAGTGTCTCCTTGGCCGAGCTCTGATCGCTAAAGATGCGCAGCCTACGATCGATCAGAAGGCGTGTGCAGTGATCTCGAAGGAACCGATAAGATCAAGCGAGGAAGCCGCATCCGAGTTCGTCGACATCCTCCGCACCGCCGAGAAGGGAGGCAAGGACCTCGAGCGACGGCTCCGAAACATCGTGACGACGAACTCTTGGACCGAGAATCTTGCCAAGTTCATCCTCGGCGGCGTCGAAGGTCTTGTCCGCCACCGTGATACTTTCGGCCAGGTTGTCAAGGAAGCGATGGACAAGTCGACCGACTTGGCCCAGCAGGTCTTTGGCTTTGTGGAGGAGCATCCTGTCCTCGTCACCATCATTGCCATTGGCATATTGGTCATCATCACCCCTTGAGTCATTAAGGCGTTGGGGTTTGGTGAACTTGGTCCAGTAGCCGGTAAGTTTATCTATCCAATCCTGTGGGCAATGAAGTTAACTTCTGATAGACACCTTTGCCTCCTGGTGGCAAGCTCGATATGCAGGCTACGTCCCCGAGGGATCCTTATTCTCTTTCCTCCAGCGCCTCGGCATGACTTGGAGTTGACTCCTTGCTTCAGCATGGAGGATGGTGCGGGTGAGAGCCAGACTGTGATGATCGGGAGGGAGGATCTGTGGAAAGGTTTCAGACTCTGCTGAGCGATGGCTAGAGTCACACAGAAGATCAGACTAGAGCTTGGTGTGTAGCATTCGTCGACGTCTTTAGACTTATCTCGCAGTCCGAGCTGCTGAAAGTTGGCTGGTAGGCCTCCGACTGTATGCAAATGCGTCCAACGCGTTGCCGGCCAGTCTTAACCCCGTGAAGTGTGGCATTACACATTGCATGTGAAAGTCTTCGTTGTTGAGCTACTAGACGGTCAGGTTATGATAAGCTTCTTATACAGTAGCCCCATGAGCTATATAACCTGCCATTCCCATATGTCAAACAACTTAAACTGAAGCCCCATGAACGAATCCCAATCGGTTTCATAAACTAAACATACATCGATCTTTCTGCCATCATGATTACAATCCTAGCTAGGTATTATGAGGATCATAATTGCCTTGGTCCCTCTGGTGTTTGCGCTTGTTGGCTTTGTAGTAAGTGTCAGATCTTGAATCAAGAGGAGTTACTTCAAACATTCTAATTTGTGCGAACAGACTACTGCGCTTGCTGTCTTTATCTGAGTCTTTCCAGGCTCTCTCGCCACATGCCCGTCGGATTGTCATGGTTATTCTGCGGCAATGAGGCAGTCGCATGTCAGAGCAGATGCATAGAAGTACCCAAACACATTCAATGGCAAGATTCTTAGTCGCCTAGACCAGAAAATGGAGAACCGTTTGTTTTATGCGATGGTGAAAAGGAATCAAGAGCGTCTAGCACGACTTCCACGGCACAAAATGTGAACAACCGGGCAGGTCTGAGGAGCTCACAGCAGGGAACTGGTGATCTCAAAATTTCATGACAGGTTCAAGCGACCAGGAGCGTACTTTGAGCAAACAGACATATCCATATGTTTCGACCGACTTCCACTCGTGCGGCTGGTTGGGGACGAAAGCTTGATCTTGTCGGCCTCCTGCATTGACGCGGCCGCATTGGGCCTCTCCCTGTCCATCACCTCACACCTGCATTCCCTGTTGGCCCAGAATGCGGCCTGCGTCTACCACCGAACCAGATATCATTTCATATCATAAAAGACTTTTTACACTTTGACCATGCTCAAATTCGGGAGTGTTGCATCAAGGGATGGTCCTCCGCCCGCGGGCCCTTCAATACTGGCTGACACGCACATGAATACATATATCCTCCTTTCTTCCCCTCCACCACATCTCCTGTCGAATTCACCCTAATATTTTTGAACGATACTCAGATCAGTCTGCAACATTTTTCACACTCGAAGTTGAGCCTCCCGCTCACCTTTTGACATCCAGGCACTATGTTGTTGAGTTTCATCGTTGGCCCGGTTCTTGCCGCAATGGGATTTGGTCCACTTGGGCCCATCGCTGGTAAGTAATGCCCGCCCAGTTATGTTTATCCTCAGGACGGAATGTCTAATAGTTCTCTCACAGGCTCTGCTGCAGCCATGATCCAAGCCGTTGTCTATGGCGCAGCTGTTCCTGCCGGGGGTCTCTTCGCCTTCTTGCAGGCTTGGGCCATGACCTGATTCTGGGATGAGTCCTAGACGTCAAGTTGACGGGCTGGATGGTGCGTCGTTTGACTGCCTGTTCCCGAAACTCTAGAGGTTGTGTGATAGTCAAGTGGGGGAGACTGTGGCCATATGCTTTGTCAGGGCGGGTCTGAGGTTGTGACGGACGAAATGTATGTCTCTGACAGCCATGAGGGGATCGTTTGTGTTGTCTCGCTTGTCGGTAGAGGCACCGTCGCGAAATGTCCTCCTCTTTCTCTCAACGACCAATAGAGATGTGTGAGGAGTGAGTTAGCGGAGACAAAACTGCAAGTACCCTGAATTACATCAAGATGATCCTAGAAACTCAGAATGTCCTTTTGAACATGCCTGCAACGTTTTTATAAGTATGAGGTTTCCCCCAAGCTCAATCAGCTGCGCAAATGGGCAACCAACCATTCAGAATCATCACTCCGCATGGAAAGCCAACCTTCTCTTATCACGCAAACAAGAACAGAGCCTGAATATGATGCCCCTACAAGACGTAGCGCGCCGCTTGGCGGTCGGATTGGTAGCCGCCATCCTAGCGTCCGAACAGGCTGATCTGGCTGTGTGTCAAAGAATCTCGTATGGCTTACGCCTTTTGTGCTTGACGGTGGGTAAGTTTTGAGTATTACGATGGGTAATTCGAGTACATGCTGAGATATTAGAACGATGCCCCGACTTCCCACCCAAGTACTTACCATTGGCTCTTCCGCCTTCCTTCTACTGTGTTATTTGCATTGATCTCTATATGCTTTATCGCGACAGCCAACGACAACGACAGATGTGCAACAAACACTTTGACGCGCCGTTGGATGTGGTGCTCGAGTAGGAGAAAGGTGGTCCTTGGTTTCGGGACACAAGAGCTCGACGGCAGTTTCACCCCGACAAAAAGCTGCCTCCCCACCCACGACCAACCCAGTCAGCCTTTTCCTCCTTACAATCTCTCTCCTCACAACCGCAAACAAAAGCAAAACCTCCTTTCACAACGAAGCCAACACCTCTTTCTCTACACACTATGATCCGGCGGATTCATGACCTGGCTGCCAACTGGGTCCAGGGATGGATATCCAACTTCCTCTTTGGATCGATTCTCGTTGAGATTCCTCTTCATTTCATCGCTGGTAAGCTTTCCTCTTGAATTCTTGCAAGATTGAAAAAGTATGAGCTGATGGTTGCTTCAGGCTTCATGGCCGCTTGGTGGCAGTCTCTGTCCGGCGGCTCCGTTCCCGCCAGAAGTATCCTCACGGGGCTTCAGCGCCTGGGCATGATTATTGAACGCCTGGGTCCCTTTGCAGGTAAGAATATGAGGCTTCACAAACAATTGCCTTGGTGCTGGCTATGAAGACTGACATAGAAGCCCAGACATGCTCGGGGTTTGGTTCTGCGACTGGATCGGTGGACTCATCTCTACCAGTCCCCTCCTCGGCACGATATGGCGATTCTTCATGAGGGGTCTCTTTTTCTAAGGCGTTTGGTTGGCGATTGGAGATCCAGGGGTGTGATGGTACAGCTTGAGTGGGTGGAATCGTCTGCAAATCAAGCTCGTGGTCCGCAAGATGTCTTCTCCATAGCTGAATCAAGTCCGCGTACCAGCTTCTGAAGTCGACGAGGACTCTGTCGAGACCTGAGTGAATGGCCGTGAACGCACTACTGACCGTTGACCTATCCCATCCTTGTTGTTCTTTCTAGATTTGCTAAAACCCAAGTCCTTCTTTGCTCCTTCTCACCATCCCTCTCCAAACACAACATTTTCACTAAAACAACTCACACCAGCAATCAACTGTCCCACAACATCAGGATGACTTCAACCATTCTACCAACCCTCAAGAGATGGGTCACGGCCCTCGCCGAGACCTACTTCTGGCTCTTCGCTCTGTACCTCACCATGTGGTTCACGATGGCCTTTGGCAAGATTCTGGTCTGGCTGATCCTGCTGATCCTGGGCTACCGTGACGGCCAAGGTCCGGTCTGCGGTTTGTTTCCTCTCTCGGAATTCTTGGCGGGTTTCCGCGTCCGGAGCTGTGCTGACTTTAATCTGGGTAGGTTCGCCGGCCTGGCTGTTGGATATCTACTTCCCCGAGGAGGAGATCGTCGCGGGCGTTCGGTTCGGAGTCTTCCTGTTCTTCGTTGCTTGCTGGGTCGGCATCTTGTGATGAAATAAGAACACGAAACTCAATGGCGGCTTGGCAATATGGACATGGGGAGGCTCGTGGATGGAGGTAGCAACGGCGGCGACCTATTTCAACGGGATCGAGGAGTACGGTCGGCCAGAGGGATTCATCAACGGCAAAGCCAAGACAGGTTTACTTTTCTAGGGTACCCAGCTACCAGGTTGTGTCCAAAATAACAGGGAAGAAGTCCAAGCAGTCTTTATGAATGATGTACAGTGTTTATCATTATCAGTTTTTCCCTAACCTCAAAACGCCCGAACAAGCCATCCCGCAGGGGAATCGTGGAAAGCATCGCAAAACTATTCCTCCGCAATGCCAGCGAACGCCTCCTTGTCCTTGCCCGCGCCCTCGTCATCCGTCACGGGGGTCGTCGTATTCCACACGTCCTGCTTCAGCGCCTTCTCCTCCTCGTCCTCGACCACGCCAAACTTGGTGACGCTGAACTCGGGCATGCGCCGGCGCTCCTTGCTCAGGATGCCGCCGCTCTTGCCCACCCTGCGCCGGCGCTCCTGCTCCGCGTCGCGCTTCACGGCCGCCATCTCGCCCGCGGCGTCGAGCATCGTGCCCTCGAGGCTGAGGTAGCCGTGGTCGCCGCTGACGCCGACGTCGAAGGCCTTGATGCGGAACCTGACGCGGCCCTTGACCTTCTCGCCGGCGCCGTCGACCCAGAAGCCCGTGGTGTGGATCTGGCGCACGGCGCCGTGCTCGTCCTCGGCCGCCTGCGCCTCGGCGGCGTCCTCCTCCGCGGCGAAGGGGTCGGCGACGTACTGCGCGGCCTCGGCGGAGTCGGCGTGCACCCAGCGCCACTCGGCCGGCAGGCGCGCGGACTCGATGCTGGCGTTGAACTTGCTCCAGCACACGACGCCGATGTGGCCCTCATTCTCGAGGTTGATGACGCCCTCCATCCAGGCGCCGCGGCGGGGGACGAAGAGGTCGACGTCGACGGTGACGTAGCCGAAGCCGACGGCGTACTCGTCGACGGAGACGAGGTCGCAGCGCTGGCTGTCCGAGGTGGCGGCGCCGCGGCGGCCGGGCTGCTCCGAGACGGCGATGTTGCGGAAGGCGAGGAGGACGCCCTTGAAGTCGGGGACGTAGCGGTTCACGAGGGGCTCGAGGTGCTGCGTCGCGGCGGCGGTGCAGGGCGTGTCCCAGCCTATGGGGTAGATGGGGAGGTATAGCGAGACGGTCTGGGTGTAGAAGGGGAACTGCGGCTTGGAGGGTGCGTCGGGGGGCTGGTGGGCTCGGGATGTCGGTTTCGTTTCCGCGGGGGCGTCGACGTCCATCGCGTTCTCGTCGTCGGCGTCGGCTTCTTCTGGCTCGGCGACGGCGGCCGCCTTGGACTTTTTGCTCTTCTTCTCCTTCTCGCTCGCGGGGGTGTCGGCTGAGACCTCCTCGAGGCCTTGTGACTTGCGCTTCTTCTTCTTGTCCTTCTTCTCCTTGCGCTCGGCGTCGGATGCGTCCTCGTCGGCTTCGGCCTCGTCTGTCGACTTCCTGTGCTTGTCCTTCTTGTGTTTGCGCTTCTTCTCGGATGACGGCTCGCCGTTGGTCGTGGAGGCGGCTACGGAGAGGTCCTGCGAGGCGGCCGGGGTATCATCGTCGCTGTTGTTGTCGTCGTCCTTTGGCACCACGCTCTTGGAGCGCTTGTGCTTGCGCTCCTCGCCCTCGACAGCATCCTCCTCGCGCGAGCGCTTCTTCTCCTTCTTGTCCTTTTTGCTCTTCTTGTCGGACTTGTGCCCGTTCGTGACTGGGGAGTCAATTGCCGCCATGGCTGCGGCTGGGGAGCTGTGTGTTGAATTGGGCGGGTCGCGGAGGACGCTGATTCCCTTGATCTTTTTTTTTTTTTTTTTTGGGCAAAAAAAGTTCCAGCATACGGTCGGCCAAAAAAAATTTCGAGGCAAGAGTTCACCGATCGGTGGTGGGGTCGCCCGTCTCCCGCGCTGGGCCCGTCAGCCTCTCAGACAACACCGTCCGGGCAGGGGTCCATTGGTTGGTGCAGAGGTACGTACCCGACGTGGTGCGAGTCGGGGGAGGCTGCCTTGACCGCCTGCTTTATCTGGATGTGTGTTCATGAAAGGGCGTGTTTCCGTTGGAAGCAAGTCGAGAAAGTACTGGGATAAATCAATTGAACGGACCTTGAATTCTGGAGTTATCTGGAATTCAGTGGAGTTATTTTGGGTTACCAGCGACGGCGGGTTGGGGATATGGTTTTTTTTGAAGGGCGCCGAAGGGCGCGCAACACCAGATGCGCAGCGGGGATCAATGGCAGCTGAGCTCTCGCATCCAAGTTCCCCTCTTGTAGCTCCTCCACTTGCCCAGCACGTCTTGGGATGGCGTCAGTTCCCGAGGGGTCGAAGCTCGACTTACAAATGCAAGTTTCAGCGGGGTGACTTTGACGTGCCGTTATCGCTCCGATCAAGTGAAGCTATAAGAAGAAGCAACCATCCAGCCAAATTGCAGTGAATACTTTATTTACAGGCTCATACTGAGAAGCAAGCTGCTGGCTTTACCCCGCTTTGGCAGCTCTCGATAATCTGTAATTCATCACCGCAACACCACAAGTCAACATGTCCTTCACACCTTCCAAGATTCTGGTCTTCGGCGCCACAGGCAACATTGGCCTGTTCATCACCGAAGCCCTGCTGGACGCCAGCCCGGCATTCGGTCAGATCACTATCTTCACGTCACCCTCTACCGTAGAGAACAAGGCGGCGCTGCTGGACGGGTGGAAGAAGAAGGGCGCCAAGGTCATCAGCGGCAATGTCGACAACAATGACGAGGTCAAGGCTGCCTACAAGGAGCACGACACCGTCGTCTCGGCCCTGGGGAGGAACGTGATTGAGAAGCAAATCGACCTCATCAAGCTGGCCGAGGAGACCGACTCCGTGAAGTGGTTCTATCCCTCAGAGTACGGCACGGACATTGAGTACGGCCCCAAGAGCCTCAACGAGAAGCCTCACCAGGCCAAGCTCAAGGTGCGCAAGTACATCCGCGAGAACGTCAAGCGGCTCAAGTACACGTACCTGGTGACGGGACCGTACGTCGACATGTATCTATCTCTCGCCCCGGTGGCACCGGAGGCCGGTGGATATGATGTCAAGACCAAGAAGGCCGTCTTGGTGGAAGACGGCGAGGGCAAGGTCGGCTTGATCACCATGAAGGAGTGAGTCTTTTCTTACGCCGGCGCTCACTTTGAATGTTGCTAACCCCTCCACAGCGTTGGCAAAACTCTAGTCGCCTCGCTCAGACACCCTGACGCGTCGTTCAACAAGGCCCTGAAGGTGCAGTCGTTCGTCGCGACACCGAAGCAGATTCTGGCCGAGTTCGAGAAGCAGACGGGCGCAAAGTGGGAGACCTCCTACGTGCCGCTGAAGAAGCTCGAAGAGGCCGAGGAGAAGGCGTGGGCCGATGGCAAGCCGTACGCGACCATCTTCACCCTGCGCCGCATCTGGGCCGAGGGCGGTACGCTGTACGAGAAGACGGACAACGAGAGCATTGGCGTTGGGCCGAACGATGTTGAGACTTTGGAGGTGGCTGTTGGACGGGCTTTGGGAAAGACCGAGTGACTATTGAAAAGAGTCAAATAAATCGTCAGCCCATTCTTGGCTTGATTATCCCGTACGCCCGACGTGTAGACGTGAGTGGCAGGCTCATCAAACATGGAACGCCATGTTTTCTCATCGACAGAAGACCGAACATCCGCAGCTTGAGTCCCTGCAAGATGCTACGATCGATGCCCGGTTATTCCGACAGAGTGCCTCTAGACAACGAAAACCTGTCAAAGATCTGCATAATCATTCCATGAGCTGGCTTGCATGAACATAATTTGCGAGCCCTCGCTCTCCGAGAATAGGAGCTGTGAGAAAGGTTCTCCCAGCGACATGGTACCTATCCAGCTCAGCAGTCCGTTGTGCGCTAATACGGGCCGCGTAGACACCTAAGCTTAATGCCGTAGGT
The DNA here is from genome assembly GCF_026319265.1 of Colletotrichum chrysophilum. NCBI lineage: Eukaryota > Fungi > Ascomycota > Sordariomycetes > Glomerellales > Glomerellaceae > Colletotrichum > Colletotrichum chrysophilum. Next base: position 106,455 of record NW_026517434.1, on the reverse strand, counting down.
GCCGCAAGCGCTGATCACCGGCGGGCCCCCGCTTGCGGAACCTGGAACATGGGGGCGCTCAGGGACCTGAACTAATTGAGGTGCTGAGGTGCTGAGGTGCTGAGGTGCAGTGGTGTGTGGCAGCTGTGGCATGTGGGCGCTGTCATGGGATGCCGTCCGCCGGCGTCTTTCCCCAGAAACCGGTTCCAGGTTCCATTCAAGGCTCGCTTCCTCGTCCCGACTTCCCTTCCCCTCAGGTCCGGACCCTTCACTTCGTACAAAGCTTCTTTCTCTCCCTCACACCACACTTTGGACGACACAATTGGAAAACATCGCGAGAGACACGTCCAACATGGCTCCCTCTGGTCTTCGCCAGTGCATGCACGATGTCAGCCCTTACCTGCTGCTACTGATCTGTGTCTCGACGCTGGGCCCCCTGCAGTTCGGCTTCCATCTAGTACGTATTGCATCATACCTTTGCCCGCATTCTCCGACTTCCGTCCCTCACTCAACACGACAACTAACGACGGTGATTCCTGTCTAGGCCGAGCTCAACGCGCCCCAAGATGTCCTCACTTGCCGGAAGAAGTCGATCCAGGCCAAGACCACCATGCTGAAATGGGTGCACTCCAAGTCGCCCGACACCGAGAGCTGGCTCCCCGACTGTATTCCCATGACCGATGCCGTCTTCGCGACCGTTTCCTCGATCTTCACCGTCGGCGGCCTGATCGGTGCCCTCTGCGCCGGCCCCTTCTCCTCTAAGCGCGGCCGCTTGCCTGCGATGCGCCTGACCGCGGTTTTTTACATCATTGGTGCTGTTATCGAGACGCTTGCCGGCAACGCGCCAGTCCTGTCGATCGGCCGTTTCTTCACTGGTGCCGCGGCTGGAGCTTCGACTGTCATTGTGCCGCTGTACATCAGTGAGATTGCACCGCCCAAGGAGCGCGGCCTGTTCGGCGCCATGACACAGGTCTCCATCAACGTCGGCATTTTGGGAGTCCAGACTCTGGGATACTTCTTGAGCTACGGAAAGCAGTGGCGCTGGATCCTGGCCGCTGGTGTGATTGTTTCTCTGGCCCAGGCCTCGGGTCTGCTCCTTGTTCCCGAGAGCCCGGCTTGGCTTGCTGCCAACGGAGATGCTCCAAAGGCCCGCCGCACCCTGCAGCGGATCCGCGGCAAGGACTTTGACATCAAGGAGGAGGTCGAGGCTTGGGACGCCGATAATGCCGTTGCTGAGGCGGAGGGTCTCTTGGCCCAGAGCGACGCTACGCCCCCGACTTCTCCAGGGCTTCCCAAGAAGACTTCGCCCGTCCACCTCGGCTTCTTTGAGGTTGTCAAGGAGCCGCTCTACAGGCCCGCCATCGCTGCTGTTGTCGGCATCATGTTTGCGCAGCAGCTGTGCGGTATCAACTCGATCATCATGTACTCCGTGTCCCTCCTGACGGACCTTCTCCCCGTCAGCTCTGCCCTGCTTACCATTCTGATCTCCGTTGTCAACCTGATCACCACGGCTGCGTGCTCGCCGCTGCCCGACAAGCTTGGCCGAAAGAGGTGCATCCTGATTTCCATCATCGGCCAGGGCACCAGCTCCCTGATCCTTGCTCTCTCGATCAAGTTTGGCGTCAAGATCTTGTCGGCGGTTTCCGTCGTGTCTTTTGTGGCCTTCTTCGCTGTTGGTCTTGGTCCAGTGCCCTTCATTCTCGCGTCGGAGCTGGTCGGACAGGAGGCTGTTGGCGCCATTCAGTCGTGGTCTTTGGGTGCGAATTACGTAGCAACGTTCCTGGTTGCTCAATTCTTCCCTATTGTCAACAACTTCCTGAACCAACTGCTTGGCGGTGCAGGCTGGGTGTACTTCCTGTTTGCCGGATTTGCGCTATTGTTTGCGCTCTTCGTGTCTGTCAAGGTGCCGGAGACGCTTGGAAAGAAGGATGCCGACGAAGTCTGGGGTCGGACCCGTCGCTTGGATTAAGCTTGCGTCTAGAATTGTGGCGATTCAATCATTATCAAGGTAATTGGATGGGAATAAAAGGCGTTTACAGACTTCCATAGGGTATATTGATATTGCTCAGCTTTGAAACAGCCTCCTGCTTCTGATGGTCTGCTCCAATTGCAAAATGCCAGCTTTGACGCCATCAACAACATAGATCTGGCTACCCTTCTCCTTACCGTAGACCTCTATCGCCGAACTGCGAATGATCTCCTCAAGGCCCGCCATGCCAGCACATCCCATGACCACGCAGCCAACATCGCCGCTGTTGAGCAGCTTCTTGGTCGCCTTGACGAGCTTCTCCTTGACCTCTTCAGGGCCGACGTGATGGAAGTCTCCGGCAGTCAACCCGGTAGTCATGACCCCACCAAACTTGGCGTTTTCTGCCTCTTCAGCTTGCCCAAGATAGCACTTGACTCCATGGCTGAGATGCTTCTCCCAAAAGTCGCCAGTGGTCACCACGCCCCATTTTGAAGAGGTGGCGCCAGGTGAGGTGTGAGGAAGGAGTGAGATTGCAGTGAGGACACTTGCCTCGAAGATGCCGGTGACGGCCAGCTTGTTGTGGTACTTCTGAGAGAGTTTCTCGACGAGCGTGTGGACGCTATAGCAGGCGACGAGCAAGCCGTCGTACTGCTCAATCTGCTCGCTGGTGAGGTTGCTGAGCACGGCCTTGGTGCTGCGCTGGATGTCTGCGTCGTCGTTGATGCTGGCGGGGCTGTCGGACGGCGCCGTGTAAGTGTGAATTTCGAGAGACTGACGTTAGAGATCAGCCAGTGATGCTTTTTACTGTCAAACCATCACGGATGGCATGTTGACAGCTTCAAACCCCCAGCTTACATCGTGCAGGGGCATTCCCTGGATGGCCTTCTCCATGCCCCTCGTCATGTCGAGAGAGGAGTTGGGGTTGATCACGAGGATCTTGATATTTCGACGGAGAAGCCGGGTCGTCATGGTTGCTGTTTGGTGTGAAACTTGATGAGAAGTTTGCGATATGTTCACGACACCTTAGGAAACAGTCACAGGAGAGAAAAGCAGCAACTCCGACGGGCTAAAAGCTGCGTTCACGCCGCCGGCCAGTGGAGACAGTGCCGACAATTGTGCGGTTTGCCGGCCCGGTTACGCTGACAGCGACATCTCACACTCAGCAGGTGCACCGCTCAGACGAGCACAGGTGTCGAAGGAAGGTGTGGTGGTGCAGGCTGCCCGTGCTGCGGGGTATCACGTGACAGCGCCTGCTCAGCCACCGCTGTGTGACGATCCAGTTGCAGCACTGGCACTGGACAGCTGGAGGCAGCGAACCCAACCAACCCCACTATCGACGACACAGACGTAACAGCTTCCCGGGTGCTCTCCCCAACCCAACCACACCTCTCCCTCCCTCCCAAGACAGAAGCTCAACCTCTCAGCCCTGCAGCTTCAGCTTCTGCTTTCACAATGGCAGCCGAGGCCCCCATCGGTAAGACGCCATTCTCCTGATACCGCCCTGCAGCGGCTGGCTCCCGGGCAGCTACCGTCATCACCGCTGCTTGGCTGATTGATGATTGATGATTGATGATTATGGGGAGGTGGCTGACGCAAGATCCACTACAGTCCTCGACGGAGGAACCGGTTTCCTCAAGGTCGGCTATGCAGCGCAGAACTTCCCCGAATTCCAATACCCTTCCATCGTCGGCCGACCGATCCTGAGAACCGAAGAGCAAGGAGACACCAATGACCTCGTTATCAAGGACATCATGTGCGGTGACGAGGCCGCCGCCGCCCGCACCATGCTCCAGATCAGCTACCCCATGGAGAACGGTATCGTCAAGAAGTGGGAGGACATGCAGCACCTCTGGGACTACACCTTCAACGAGAAGATGAAGGTCGACACGCAAGGACGCAAGATCCTGCTGACCGAGCCCCCGATGAACCCGCTGCGGAACCGTGAGCAGATGTGCGAGGTCATGTTCGACCGGTACGGATTTGGCGGTGTCTACGTTGCGATCCAGGCCGTGTTGGCACTCTACGCCCAAGGTAAGATACCCTCTCGGAACCACCGTTACCGTCGATGAGCAATGGCGTACACAATGGGGCTAACTTGGCTGCTTCCAGGTCTCAGCTCCGGTGTCGTCGTCGACTCGGGAGACGGCGTGACCCACATCGTCCCCGTGTACGAGTCCGTGGTCCTCAACCACCTCACCCGCAGACTTGACGTTGCCGGCCGCGACGTCACGCGCAACCTCATTGCGCTCCTGCTGCGCCGCGGATACGCGCTCAACAGAACGGCCGACTTCGAGACGGTCCGCCAGATCAAGGAGAAGCTCTGCTACGTCTCGTACGACCTGGAGCTGGACAAGCGCCTCAGCGAGGACACGACGGTGTTGGTGGAGAGCTACACGTTACCCGACGGCCGCGTCATCCGCGTGGGCAGCGAACGTTTCGAGGCGCCCGAGTGCTTGTTCCAGCCTCACCTCGTCGACTGCGAACAGCCGGGCATTGCTGAGTTCCTGTTCAACACGATCCAGGCGGCCGACGTCGACGTCAGGTCGTCACTCTTCAAGGCTATCGTCCTGTCGGGTGGTAGCAGCATGTACCCCGGTCTGCCCTCGCGTCTGGAGAAGGAGCTCAAGCAGCTGTGGCTTACACGGGTGCTCGGCGGCAACCCGGAGAGATTAAACAAGTTCAAGGTCCGGATAGAGGACCCACCCCGCCGAAGACACATGGTGTTCCTTGGAGGTGCGGTGCTCGCCAACATCATGGCGGACAAGGAGGGCATGTGGGTTACCAAGCAGGAGTGGGATGAGCAGGGCCCGCGGGTGCTGGAGAAGCTTGGCCCGCGATAGACGGCCGCGGTGTAATCATCCCCGGGGGTGTGCTGTGGCTGATCTTGGTCTTCTTGTTAGTAGAGTGGCATGCATGCGACAGGTTTCTAGAGCCTCTTTTTTTGTTTTCTAACGAAAAAGTTGATGAAGTCTTTTTTACGTCCGATACTGACGTAGCATTGTGTCCCCGTCCCTGTCTCATGTGAAGCTGTCAGGGGAGAGGGAAAGCATTAGGTAAGGCAACCTAAAGCAAGGAGCTGTGAGGGGTTGGGATGGAAGGGGAAGTCTGATTGATGCCCTTGCTCCAACACCGTGCCTTGGATGGCAGAAATGGCACTGTAGGCAGAAGGCAAGCGCCTTCCGCCACCCAGCACAAGCAGAGGCATAGCAGCCGGGACCTTATGAATGGCAGCCACGCCGCCTCGCTTTCTGTTGCTCTCAGTGAAACGTCACTTTCCTCACTCCTTCACTCATCACGACCGCCGGTGCTCTCACTCGCTTCTGCGTCAATGGTCCTGCGCCGACACCTCTCGCTGCTGTCTCTCGCATTGGCGGCCCGAGTCACTCCTCTGCCAGGTTCTCCATCCCAATGCGACTCTCCGTCCGCCTTCTCCGCACTTGATACCGCCATTCGGCCGTGATCGCACACAGTAAACACCGAAACATTTCTCGACTCGTGCGGGACGCGCGACGCCGATCATCGCGCATACATTACTGGAACCTACAGATTACCTACACTACACTACATACGCAGCAGCCATTTTTCAACCTGCGCAGTTGGGGGAGATCCTCACGCGCATATCAGATATACTGCCCGCATCAAGCCCCCTTCCGGCAACTTACAACCCAGATACCCGCCCGCGCCCCCGGAGATCCCGGCCGAAGTGCCTGCTACAAGCTCACACCGCACGCGTGGTGGTGGCACGCGCGCATATCCTCCGATCTCCGAATCCCACTGAGATTCTACTGCTGCTGCTGGTGACCCCCGCGCGAATTCGCCCTATCACCAGCCCAGCCCACGTCGCGGCCAGATTTGGCCTGTACAGGCATCGGGCGACACCACCTTTCCTTTTTGTTCGTGTGTCTCCAACGCGCAGCAGCCGTTGGGCTTTCGGGCATAACTTCTGCTCTCCTGCAGCACAGGACCACAGTGAGCAGAGAAACAAGAAACCTCCGAACAGGAAAAAAGAATCTACCAAAGCAAGCACAAGAAGCACAAGCACTCGCCCGGCCCCTCTGGCCGACGGGATATTGCGCCATCCTCCACTTTCGCATCTCAACCGCGCACGCGCACGAGGCTGGTCCCACGCCCGGCCTGGCCTGACCTGACGCTGAACGCTGAAGCTGACTGACGCCGGACGGAGACGTGCCTGATCCTGACTTTTATTGAATTTCGGCCGGCGCCGTCTTGTTATACCTTGAAGCCTTGGCCCTTTTGGCGGCGACACGGATCTTGGGTTATCCTTCCCCGTCTTGACACTGCCTCTATCCCGGATCCAGGTTTGGGCCGAACGATATCCACCGGGAAAGTAATTGAGTCTCCATTTCGCCACGTTCCCGCCGCCTGCCTTTCTCTTTCCGAGGGTAGGTGCGAAAGCGACGGACCAGGTTCCCGGGACACACGCAGTTCCATTCAGTTTTAGCCTCTAGACCGGGGCACCGACAAACCACATTGACGGTTGTGGCATTACGCCATTGGACTCGGGCTGCGAGGCTCGAAACCCAGCAGTGACAACCTCAGGCCTGCTGCTGACGGCCAAAAGAAAAGGGCCACGCGGATAACGGCGTTTAGGTGTTTTGGATCTTTCGGATAACTGGACCGGCTGGGAAGGAGTCTGCCACGCAGCATCAAATTCCCACATTGCAGGGAACCTCTTACGGACCACCACATCACTCCAGAGCTTACCGAGCGAGACGCTCGTTACCGTCGGATGATGAGCCTGACCAACCCGCCATCCGTCGCCTCTGGACCCAGCTCGGTGCGGACGGGCACGCTCAAGAGAAGCGTCCAGGCCGCGTTTGAAGGTGAGTTTGGGTGTTTGCTTGTGCTTCATTCATCGTACCCGCCGTCCCTTACCTTGCCTTACCTTATTCACAAACGGACTTTCCGCGTCTGTGTTCGCCCCCTGCCTCGAGTTGGCTTACTCTGATATCCCCAATTTTGCCCATCTACCTGACTCGAACTACTGTCAATGTGTCGTTTGAGGCGGCGGCGACGGCGGCGGACAAACCCAAAAGTCAAGCGACGTGCAACATAAAAAATAAGTTGAGCGAGAATATTGGCGGCAGAAAAAAAGAAGCTCCCACGGGAGTTTGCAAAGACAGACAGAAGGGATGGGGACAGCGTGAGATGAAGTACTTACATCTTCGGAACGATCCATCTGACCCCAATTCCGCCGTCGGCCGCCAACGCCGCCTTCTCCGCCGTGGATTTCCCCTTTCGCCTTCGTTGCTTTTAACAATTTTGTTTTATCCACATTTTCTCCTCTTGTCGATCGACAGTCCCCAACCCCGGCCGGCGTCCCATCCGTCCTGGTGTATCGAATCGTATCTCGCCGTATGCACCCCTCCCACTGCTAATCCTGCACACTGCACTGCACACACTCACACACTCACACACACACACCTCTGTCTCTGGCTGTTGCTGCTCTTTGGCTGCGCTCTGCATAGCTACTAAGAGCCTGGGTTGGAGAAACGACTGATCAGAGAGAGCTCATCCTCGGGAATCGGGGTCATTGTACTTCGCCGCGGCACAGCTCCTCGCTTGCCTCTCAGGCTGCAACTGCGTCGTCGTTTCTCACTCTGGCCCCCTAAAACCCCCAATCTACCTCATCCTTTTCGATTATCCAACTGCCCGACACTAGCTCACATCACGTCGCCTTACACACCCATTCATTACGACCCCAGTTCACATCCAATCGCGTCCCAATCCCATCCTCCACCCCTCCTATCCCATCCTGCCGGGAATCCCGCCTACGACCAAACTTGCCTCTTGCATACATATCTCTGTCGGGAGGCCTTGCACTCACGTTGCGTTCGCGTCTCGTCTCTTCTCCTCATTCCCTCTGTTCGATCTTATTTTCGTCTCCTCTGTCTCCACCACACCCTTTTTCCCTTTTCCCAATTTTTTTTTTCGCTTTCCCTTTGCATCTCACACGAACGCCCAGGCGGAGAGCGGAAGGGCGCCGGCACCACCCAGGTCTTCCCAGTTGTGTGTTTCGGGCCTTCGGCGGGTGGCAGGCTGCATTCTTCCGCCGTGCTCTGGCTGGCCTGCTTAAAGCTTAGGAGGCGCCCGAACCCCGCGAACTCCAGCCCATTGCCTCACTTCAGCCCCCAGTCAGTCCCTTCCGAGGCCTGGACCTAGATCGGCGGTGAGCTTTCTTGCCTGAGCTTGCCTTGCCTTGCCTTGCCTTGGCCCCCTCATCTCAGTCGTCTTGTGCTCTCGTCAATCGTGTGATTGTCTCTCTCATAATCAGCCCTGTGTCGCTGTGAGAGGTCTCACCTCATCTCATCCTCCGCTTGTACAAAGACAGACGCAAACAAGGAGACATGTGTCGTGTGTGAAGCGAGTGCATATCATTAAAAACCTTCTCTCTCTTCTCTCTCCTCTCGCCCGGTCTCTTATACCACCCCTCCTTCCATCCTCCCGCATACGTCCCTAAATATGTGGAGGGGTATCGGCTACGGCGGCCTGCACAGTCACAGCTCTTGTATTTGGCATCCCTTCCGATTACATCTTGAATTCAAGATTCTCCACACCTCGAAAACCACCTCAGGCCATACTAACCTCACTTTTCACAGACCCAGCAGACCGCGGCGTAGGCCACATCAACTACCAGCCCAAGGTCCGCGTTATCGAGCGGTACAAGGTCGTCGGCTTCATCAGCTCAGGAACCTATGGCCGCGTCTACAAGGCCCTCGGCCGCCAGGGCCAGCCCGGCGAGTTCGCCATCAAGAAGTTCAAGCCCGACAAGGAGGGCGAGCAGATCTCTTACACAGGCATTTCGCAGTCCGCCATCCGCGAGATGTCCCTGTGCAGCGAGCTGAAGCACGCCAACGTCATCAAGCTCGTCGAGATCATCCTCGAGGACAAGTGCATCTTCATGGTCTTCGAGTACGCCGAGCACGACCTGCTGCAGATCATCCACCACCACACGCAGAACCCGCGCCACCCGATCCCGCCGCAGACCGTCAAGAGCATCATGTTCCAGCTGCTCAACGGGTGCCAGTACCTCCACGCCAACTGGGTCCTGCACCGCGACCTCAAACCGGCCAACATCATGGTCACCTCCGCGGGCGAGGTCAAGATCGGCGACCTGGGCCTCGCGCGGCGCTTCGACAAGCCGCTGCACTCGCTCTTCAGCGGCGATAAGGTCGTCGTGACGATCTGGTACCGCGCGCCCGAGCTCATCCTCGGCTCGCGGCACTACACGCCCGCGATCGACATGTGGGCCATCGGCTGCATCTTCGCGGAGCTCCTCTCGCTGCGACCCATCTTCAAGGGTGAAGAGGCCAAGATGGACAGCAAGAAGACGGTGCCCTTCCAGCGCAACCAGATGCAGAAGATCGTCGACATCATGGGCCTGCCCACCAAGGAGCGCTGGCCGCTGCTGACCGCCATGCCCGAGTACACGCAGCTCGGCACGCTGCAGCCGCCGATGACGCCGCACCACCACGGCCACCACCGCGGGCACCACCACCAGCAGCCGCCGCCGGCGAACGGGTCGAACCTCGAGAAGTGGTACTACAGCACCATCTCGCAGGGGCAGTCGAGCAGCGCGACGTCGGCGCCGAACGCGCCGAACGCGCCGCTGGCGAGCCTCGGCGCGGAGGGGTACAAGCTGCTGGCGAGTTTGCTGGAGTACGACCCCGTGGAGCGGCTGACGGCGGCGAAGGCGCTGCAGCACCCTTTCTTCTCGACGGGGGATCGGTTGAACGCGCACTGTTTTGAGGGGCTGAAGAACGAGTACCCGCACAGGAGGGTCAGCCAGGACGACAACGATATCCGGACGAGTAGTCTGCCGGGGACGAAGAGGAGCGGGCTGCCGGATGATTCGTTGGCAAGGCCGGTGAAGAGGATGAAGGAGATGTAGGGGTGGGGTTTTCCTCACCGGGGGGTTGTGAGATGAGGCGTGTGGTTGCTTTTTTTTCTACACCGGAGTTTTTTTGGGAGGGGTGGGGGCATAGATGTGGCGTTTGGGGCGTTGATACCATATGAGTTATATTAGATGGAATGGAAGATGGGGACGAGGTCCTCTTGATGAATCATGCTGTGTAAGGGTAAGAGTGTGAGTGACAACGCGGGGATGGTGTGTATATACTGAAAGAGGTGCCGAGGACGGGCGGAGGTAGGAAGATTGCCCGCATCGAGTAATAACGAGCAAGTCAGCCTGACGGTTCAGATGACGATATACCAAAATGTGGGTAACAGCGATACAGGTGTATTCTTTCAACAGCCGATTTGCCTGTTTCGATACCAAACATGGAGTCCCCGGCCCCTTATGTACCTTATACGAGAAAGGCGGTGTTGCCCGACTTAGCCGTTGGAAAGGAGTGTCCGTCTTCCTACCCGACACGTCTCGGCCAGATGGCATCGTCGAAGGGCCGGGCATCCTCATTCTGGCTTCCGATGGGTGGACGGGTCTTGTACTATATAAGGCGTTGATGTTGTACTTGAAAATAGGCCAGACAGCCAATATGCATCTCTAGCATCTCTGCGACTTCGTCTGGAGATGAAAGATGTGAGCTCCGTGACGAAGGGTTACCTGCGGATGTCTTGGTAGAGAGAGGCTTGTTCCTTTCCGACTGAACCAAGTTCTCAATGCTTCCGGGTCTTTGCCTCTTCTGTGGGAGTATTGGGTGGGGATCCAACGCGGGCGATGAAGAATAGTCTTGGAACACTTCAAGCGCGACTGGACCATACGATATCGCGGCAAAAGTATCGCGGCAGGCGTTGAAACGACCTCAGGCTCGAACTATGTCTGAATTGCCTTCTGGATGGACCAGGTGCAATTGTCAGATGTTTGCCTGGGTCAGATTCTGGTCGAGAAATCAGGGTTCTGGCTTCGTTGTCCTTTTATAGAAGACATCGCACCTGGATCTTGATCTCTTCCAGGGTGTCCTGGGAGAATCTTGAGCATCCTGGGGTCCTGAACCCGATGCTTGCTTGCCTGGGTGTTAGTAGCTTAAATACGCTCTTGTGAGCTTGATTTCGTGCTTCTAACCAGAAATGAGTGTTTTCTCCCTGGATCTACTGCGAATCTTCATCATCCTCATGTGCGACAGCTATGTGGTGAGCGCTGCCCGACTTCGTTCGACAATTGATGTGAAAATAGATGATTGCGTCTGTTTAGTATATTTGTATGAATACAATGGGAGAAGCAGTTATGAGCGAAGACGATGGCACGAAGGCGTAACTCGGAGCTGTTTGGCGTCAATTTTGAGAATCGCTGCCCAATGGAACAAATACTCTATTCGTAGTGTTTCCACTGAGAATTTGCAATTTTTCTTAAGACGTGCATTGGGGACGAAGCACTCAAGAGTATGGGCAAATATGTCGGGGCTTTTATACACACCAAAGACGTCAAATTGGGGAAGTGGTCGGATCGCCCCGCATAGCGTAGGCAGTGGGACGCATATAAAGCGTAGCCTTGGACACATGACACTGGCTGAGCAACAATCTTACGGTCTTCCGGGTCTGTTGGAGTTCGTATTGTGATGTTTTTGAAGCCGAGGTGGCCTCTCTATGAGACGGGAATTGATCGACAAGGATACGCGCACAAGAGGCTTGCTTTCTCTCCCTAGTCGACGCCGTTTTCCTTCACTGTCTTTGCTCAGTGGTGTATTCATATATAGTTGGTTGGGGCGTGTCATTAGAGCGTGGGCGAGGATCTCGGACAGACAGATACATCTTTCGCATGATTAGGACTGTGGTGTCGTTTAAAAGCACGCGGAGACAGAAACCATTTGATTGGAAATGAATGTGGCGTATATTGTGCGTCTCTTGCTGCAGAGAGGTTCCAAAAGAGCAGAAAGACCGCCGCTTTTATATAAAAGCATTTGTTTTGAAATTATGTCCGAAATACTTGGCGCGACAACTGAACGAGCGTCAGACTTGGTGGCTGCTGCACATAGGTATCGTTCAGTGCATAATGAAAGCCTCGGTGCAGGCTTGGGTTCTAGAGGCAAGTTCTCAGAAATGAGGCGTCTTCTGCGTGAGACCGATTAGAGACGTGTGCGAGCTTATGCCTTGCTCCGAAGGGGCGAATATAAAAGTCCTGACTCTCGCCTGGTATGGAGGTGGTTGGTTAACGCCAAACATGTGTAACCTCGTTGGATATTGATAGATGTCTGTTGGATTCGGCAAAACTTGTCGTTATACTATCAAGTTGGCCACGGATTATGGGCTTGCGTCCCTCAGTTGTACGATACGTTCCTCTTCCTTCTGTCCCTTGAGCCTGATATCATCCGGCATCCGTTGCGGTTTATTCAAGGATACTTATGCCCGGAAGTCGCTTTCAACATCCATGGACACTGAAGTAGCTCTACAAATGGAAGCTATTACACGGGTACCGAGAGCACTGAAGGTAAAGAAAAAGTCTCGATCACTTGCATCATTCGATTTCAACAATGCTGCTGGTTGGCGTTGAAATCTTCGTGGAAAGTGTTCTTTCGAATGCATGCCGTCGTATCAACCAACCTGGAACTAGCAATTATGGCATGTGGCGGAGGAATCCAATCCTTCCGGTACCGTTTGTATCACTATGATCAAGAGCTGCTATGATGATGAAGCTTTCAGTCTGAGACTGCCTGAAATAAACACCGGCTTTCGTGTCGGCGTTCTTGGAAGCTCTACACGATCGTTCTCGAAGTCTCTGCGGCTGGGGCACCAATAGGCAGTCATCCATCAACTGCACCTGAAGTCAGAAATCAGGACTATCATAGTCAATCAAGCACATTGGTTTTCGCCATGCAATATTGTGTCTCTATCGTTCTCCCTAGCCTCTTGCTTGTACTGCCCAATACATCGCAACATCAAATGCAGATAGCGATGACCATCATGAATGCTGACTTTGATTCCTGAAGCTTAATCGTCGTGACGACGACGGGCAGGGCTTGTTTGATCCCGATCGACCTGGGCATTTGAAATTCAACCAGCCACAAACTCCAACCATCTACTTTAACGCAGCCAAATTGAGAGCCATTGTGTTCCAAAATTTGCAACCATATGCATGTCCATGGCGATGTTAAATACTTGTCGCAGAGCTGGTCACATGAAAAGAAGTCGCTCCATGTTTCCAATCAACGCTTTGAAGGAAAGACTCCGATTGTTGTTGAAGCTGAGACCTTCTTGGACACGATCTACACACCTGTTCTGCGAAAACGCTATCCGAATGTCGACAATCCGGCACGTTAACAAGTAGTTGGCGCTTCTACGACTACACGCCTCATCTTATATAATCCTGGAAATATACAAACGACTTGCAAATTCATATACGTTGTTCTGCAGCTCTCTCGGCGATCCTCACCGTATGGTGATTCATGTCTGTGTATACTTTGGCTGACACCAGGCAGCAAATGCTCGCTGATGCTCCTTGCCAGCCATCTCCAAAGTATCGTGGCGCTTGACAGAAATGTCTTTTCCTCACAAAATGCAACCGACCTTGTGAATCTGTTGTTTCAATTTTGACGAAAGAGAAGGCAAACAATAGCTTAAATACACATTGCTGTCTGTGTGACGGAAAGCTGGTCAATTTACACCCGATGGTACACATGCAAGAGTGCTGCGTTCCATACCAGATCACGAGATCTATATTAAAACGAAGGATAGCAGCCGAGACAGGTCCAAAATTGAACGGCATGTAGTAGAGTGCGCAGAGACGAGGTAAAGCTGCCATGGACCCTCATCTTTTGCATATAAAGGCTCAGCATCGTGACATCCATTTCTTTCGAACAGCAAACGAGATCGGGGTGCATGTGGCGACATTCTTTTACCCCGTACACGCAACGGAGGCAGCTAAACATTAAGGAATTCGTTCCAAATCAGCTTGATGAACAACGGAGCGACCAAATACAACTTCAACCTGAGTCTTGATGTCTTGGCCGGCGACTCTGTCAACGTGGCTCGTCGGCTCCTTATTCATGCGAATAGCATCCACCGGAGGACGAATGCTTGCCTGTTTGGACCTCGCGAAACCTTGGGACGGATTCTCCAACGGGCACGGCAGGCAAAACCGTGCAGCGAGACATATTCTGTACATCATCGGTAGGGTTGAGCAAATTGCCGCCATATCTTGCCACCACATGCGCACTTATCGAGGACTGCGAGTTGACTGCCGGCAGAACCATAGAAAGGCAGTGCTCCATTATCTGCACCAACATTCAGCTAGCGGTGGTCCATCACGCCGTGTTCAAGGGTTCTCTTCAGGTTCCACAGATGGAAACCAGTTCCCAGTTTGGATGAGATAACCATTGTCACTGCCGAACGATCACTCGAAACATGCGGGTCAAGTATTTGGGGAACCAAGGCATACGGTTTGTTTTGATGCATTTCATATTTGAGAGAATCATGAACCCATTCCCCCTTTCACGCCGCGTAGACTCTAGAATTTTATGTGCTCCGACCAACCCAGCCGAAGACACACCAAGGGACGATGCAAAAGCCGCATTGTTTCTTCGTCGAATAATGCACAAAGCCGCAGCCGGTTGGATGACCCCATGAGATAAGGGAACCCCCAAGGAACACACGAGCCCAAGTTGACGACATTTTTCATTTTGATGTTCCACCAACGCCGCCCACGGTGCGGATGATCCGGGGAATCCCTCATGCGCCTTGACCCTAGGCAAGGTAAACCGCTTACTCCTTCTTCTTCTTGGCACCCTTGACCTTCGCCGTTCCGCGCAGAGTCTTCTGGCGGTTCTTGCGCTGCTTGCCTGTAGAGCGCGGGGAATGTCAGCGTTTGCTTCTTGAGGGTTGGGAGTGTTGTTCGCCACCGCGCGGGAGACATCAGACGGCTCGACAGAGGCACGGCATTCGGGGAGATGCCCGACCGCTTCCGCAAGACCTCCTGATATCCTCCTCGGGTGACGGACCGGTGTCGACGTACGCTGCTGTCTGCTGGCCTTCTCGATCTTGTTGGCAAAGCCAACGCGGACCAGTCTGTAGTGGGGCTCGAACTTCTTCATGGCCTCGGGGGAGTCGTAGACGAGAGCGAAGCCGGTGGTCTTGCCACCACCGAACTGGGTGCGGAGACCGAAGACGTTGATCTGGTCCTTGGTGGCCTTGTACAAGGAGCCGAGCTTCTCACGGAGCTCATCCTTGGAGATGTTGGCACGGCCGGGGTGGAGGATGTCACTGTTGCGCGGGCAAAGTCAGCACACACAAGTCTCTTGCATCGAACTTTTTTTCGCCCTTTGCCCCGGTTGCCCCATGCTTCCTCCACGCGCTCGCGTTTCGTCAAAATTTGTGGCGGATAAAAGTGTCGCGATTGTCGCTCTGTTTCGGTACTCGATGGCGGCGGTGATGGATTGTCGCGGTTGGATGCTCTTCTCGTTGCGGTGGTTTCCTCCTCTTTTTCGATCCGGGGCTTCTTGGGCGAGACAAAGACGGAAATCTTGAGGGGGCAAACTCACACGACCATCTGCTTACGGCCAAGCAGGGGGTTACGGATGAACTTGCGAGTTCGCAGGGTGACGGGGGTGTCGACGTCCGCCATCTTTGCGGTTGGGCTGATCTGTCTGTCGAGAGGGTTGACGCTGAGACAGAAAGTCGGAGAGGTGTGATATCGTCAAAGTCCTGAGAATTATGATGGGGTACCAGAGGTGAAATTTCCGCGAGGGGGACTGGTTCGCTTAATTGGGCGGAAGCCCTAGAAAGCGTCCGTGCCTCAGGACGGCGCACAGCAGCCTGCCAGCGATGGAGTGTGGCGGCAAGTGTCAGGGTCACGTGGGGCGACTGGATCCTTCCCTGTTTTTTCTTCTCTCTCTTTCGTGTCTGGCAAGAGCGCACCTAGTCATGTGACTGGCACCTTCCGCTCAGCGAATTAGAATTTTTGGGATGCAACTCTGGAAATGTCGACAACGCTGGAGCGCTTGTGGAGGGGTCCGATGCTGCACTGTGTTTGTACGGCTCAACTTTGCGATTCTGACTCAGCAACATCTCGGTGCCCCTCGACCCTGCTCATATCGACATCTCGAATTTCACTGACATGCCTTGACAAGATATGAGAGACTGATACCAGATCATTCTTTCGCTTTTAATATTTGCCTTGGATCTGATTCCAATTCCTCTCGCACCGAGGCGGTTTCAGAAGAGTCAATCGATAACACGATTTCTTAGGCAGGAGCATCCGTTCTGGTGCCCCCTCACTGCCAATTTTTAACCCACTTCCCAATTGGGCAACACGACAACTTCACTTGAAACCCTGGTCAACTTCACCAGGCACCAGGCACAAAGTACCAGATTCATTGCCAAGATGATGCATCTTTCAACACTAGACGACTCCGTCAATCGGTTCTGCTCCCAATATCTGCAGCTCGAGCCAACGCTAGATTATCCACCCGCTCAAGTTATTCGAGAACCACAGGCCCAAAATGCAATCTACAAGAAGCTGTTTTCAGACGAAGGCCCACGCTACGCGCCCCCAGGTCGATATAGACTTCGTGTACTTAAAGAGCTTGTCGCGAGAATAGAGTCGAGTATTGAGGACTGGGACCAGCATGTAAGTGCCCCCTCAATCTGTAACACCCAAGCATAACACGTTCCTGGGTGGAAGCGTCTGACTACCCTTAGGAGGTTTCGGAAGATCTCATGACAGCCTTGTCAGAGTCTCTCGCGAATCCAATTCCCTCCGAGGCGTCTTCCGTCCAACAAAAGTCCTACGTCACATATCACCTTAGTGGACTGGAGAGCATATCCCCAGATCAGCCGTTATCTACGCCTGACATCACCCTGCTTGAGGCCCGCTCGCTGATCTCTGCGTCTGGCACCACGGGTCTCCGAACGTGGGAAGCCGCATTGCACCTTGGCCAGTACCTATGCGCCAACCATCAGATCATCAACGGAAAAAGGGTCTTGGAACTTGGTGCAGGAACCGGATATCTCGCCATCCTCTGCGCCAAGCACCTTGGTGCTGCTCACGTTGTTGCGTCGGACGGGTCTGATGATGTTATCAACAACCTCCCAGAGAGTTTCTTCCTCAACGATCTTCAAGACAGCGAGCTGGTCAGACCCATGGAGCTGAGATGGGGACACGCCCTCATCGGAACAGAAGATCAGAAGTGGAACAATGGCGAGAGCGTCGACGTCGTCATTGGCGCCGATATCACGTACGACCAGAGCATCATCCCAGCGCTTATCGCGACGGTCGAGGAGCTGTTCACCCTCTTCCCCAAGGTGGAGGTCTTGATATCTGCAACTCAGCGCAACGAGGTTACCTTTGAGGCCTTCTGCAGCCGCTGCCGCGAACGCGCCATGGGCTTGGACTACGTCGACTTTCCCATTCCCGCCAGGGCGCTGCAAAAGGGCCCCCTTTACAGCGACAGCGTTCCCATCCGGATATGCCGAGTGTCTGCGCCCTCGAGTACGAGCACAAGCGTGATGTGGTGAGATCGTCACCAAAGCGACCGTGACGCCCTGATAAGCCGCGGTTGAGCCCACGCGGCAAGAAGGTTGATGCTACCGCAATGCAGCTGTCCGAGCCACCGCACCGAACGTTCGGCATCGTGCATATGCGACTTGCGGGACGCAACACCGGCGAGGCGATGCATCTCTCGAGCACGGAGAGTTCTAGACCGCTGACGCACCTTCCAAGGAAGCTTTCAAGACGTCGTCTGGACTCCCGTAGCTTAGACACCGCAGTGACTGCTGGCTCAAAAAAAGAGTTTTCGCCAGGCCAGCTGGCTGCAATACCACGACATGTGAAGCGCAGTTAACTTGACAAGAGACGATGAATCAGCAACAGCAGTTCGTGGCCTGATGCTGCAGAACCTACATCAGCACGAGGAGAGCTCACAAGATTGACAAGGATCAACGATGACATGCGTGCAAATCCAAAACGCAGGGTCCAGTCTGAAGTTGGAAACTGGAGCGTCTCTGGTAAAATGGGAGATCTCCCGAAACCCGAGAAGCTTCCAGGCATTTCTTTGAGGGAGGAGAGGGTAAATCTGGTGACTCCAAGAGTGAATGGCGCCTTACAGCAGCGAATGGCAAGCTGGTGTCGTGCCTACGACGATGAAAAGTCGGGGCTGAAAGTCAGTTCATGGCGAGTAACATCGTCCGCAAGCTCGAGCATGCACCCCAAGCTTTTTTCCCGAGCCCATCATGCCATCTCCAACAAGATTCACTGGGACCTCCGCGAACCAGTCGATTATCAGGTTATTGCCTGTCAACTTCATGCATCCCCAGCTTTCCCCGCATTCCCGGGGGCGCCAGAGGCATGTGGCCTGATGCTCCGGCAGTCTCAGGGCGTGCAGAGAGTTCGAGAGCACCGCAAACGTTCAGGATGAGGGGTCAACCTTTTCTTCTCCTCTAACCTTCGCCTGTTGCCTTTCGGTTGTCGGTTGGGAACCCCAGAAAGTCAATTCAATACAGAAGGAAAAGCTTGACCCAGTAAGAGTGGAATTTACGTAAGGCTGTGTTGGCAAAATTCAATACGGAGACTACGCTCCGGTTGACGACGTGTGAAAAGGTGAGCCTGACAGATGGATGGACGTCATATTGTCGACCGTTCAAGGTGTGGCTGAAATTCGCTGGGGGAAAAGAATGGAAATTACGGCGAAACACCACGCAAGCTGGGCCTGGGTGACGTGCGAAGGTCTTGTGGCTCGCACGAAGGAACGGACCCTTGCAACATCGACTAGGAGAAAAGAGACGCAGGGAGCTCACTGATTGGGCGAGCTGGCATTCTTCGGGAGCACCAACACATTGCCAATCCGCCGGTATGGTGGTCTGGCCATCATTTGTGGAAGCTCAGAGCTTTGATAGCTGGGGGAGCTCTATCTTTCCTTCTGGACCTTCCTTTGACGGCATGGGAGCGACATGGCCGGGGCCGGGATCGGGATCAGGAGAAGGGGGTTAGGGGGAGGAGAAAAAAAAGGCGGGAACGAAACAGGGCAGGGTCGAGCCGTTGAAACGAGGCTATGAAGTCATCGCACGCGCCCCAAGGATGAGGATCAGAAAAGGCTCAGATCATGGGTCGGCCTGTCGATTTTCCCATCAGTCCCATCATATGTTTGGTTCGGATCGAATTCTGTGTGGTGTGCGTGTGTTGTCTGGTGTGGTTTGCGACTTGTCAAAAAAAGAGGACTTTGGGATCGCCGGCCGGTCACCTTTCCCTTCCGTCTGTTGGGGGCCAAAGGAGCTTCTCTGCAAGGTACGAACCGCCTCTTGGTGGTCTCGTGGCTGCGGTTGCGTACACCGGGGGCGACGATCCCAGAGGCTGGACTGTCAGGGAATTCTGATCCCCTCCGATCATTTGATGATGGGAGCTCCTGGGCCTTCGGTAGAGGTGCAGGTGCTGGCGTCGCCGCGCCGCCAGCCTGAAGCGAGAGGTGAGGTTGTCTTGTCCGGACGAATCTCCGTTTGCAAGCCCTCAGTGAAGGTGGTGTCGGAGTGACATCCATGCAACCCAAAGCAGCAAGAAGGGTCTTTTCAAGCTGCCAGACTGATCCCAAAAGTACTTTGACACCCAACGAGGGCGCGGTGTGTACAACCTTCACCGCTCGCCATCATTTCCTGCTGGGCATGATTGTCTCCAGGCCGGCTCGCGGCCAGGCTGCGCTTGAGATCAGAGGCGTTGGCTGATCCGCGGCGTCTGCCCAGAGGGATCTCCCGCAACACGAGCATGCGAATTCGTCTGAAAACAGGATGTCCCCTTACCAAAACCCCTCGAGCAGTGGCCACAGCCTGTCCTGTCTTGCTCGGAAGTCGTGCCGGGGACAGCTTCTATTCAAAGCACATCGGAGCAAAAAAACATAAAGCATGAGCGTTATTAGCGGGCCGTGTGCCAAAGAGTGGCCCCCTTGTGTCCCCATTATTACCAGGCGAATACCTCATCGAGGGCCTAAAAAGCAGGGAGAAATGGCAAAGCAAAGGAGAGCCAAACGTGGGATCGCGATACGTGAGACCCCAAGCGCTGGCAAGCCACATGGTCTTCTGAGGCACGTACGTCACTTGTGTGTTCGAATGGCCCTGTAGCGGCCTCGAGTTGGGAAGTACAAAATGCCACCAGCCTCAAAGGCGTCAAGCCCCGAGACAACTGTTCAGTCTCAAGCAACCCTTTCCCTCCTCCTCCGAGTACCTTAGTCTACACCAAACCCAGGACAAGCCCGTCGATATTGTCACCAGCATATTTCTCCGTATTGCTATGTATCATTGTGAAATAACCTGGATCACCCCCGAACCTCCGGAAATCCAGCATAAACCTGAACACGGACATCAACAACAAAACAAGCACCGGCATCATCAACAGGAATCACGAGAACTGCAGAAGCAGCAGCGCGGCCCCGCAGACACGAGCCCGCACAGCCATACCGGTAATACTACGCCCCAGCAGAAACAACAGCAACAACACCACGATCACCTCAGCTTCGTGCACCTCCTCCAGTCCTCATTCGCCAGGGACTTCTTTCTGGCATTGCATCAGCATCGTCGTCACCGCGGCGCCGGCAACGAGCACCACCACACAGGCGCAGACGCTAGCAGCCAGCTGAGGTCGATTTCGCCTCCAGGGGCCCTCGCACTTTATCATCGAACTTTGTTATCGCCCTCGCCAACCGCATCGTCGGTATCACAATCTTGTCGTCGGCTGCACTGACAGCGCCACGCCGACACGACCCTGCGCACCACCAGTTTGGGAAGTAGACCCGTATCAGGGCGCTCAACTTGGCCAAAGGTCACCCCCAAAACCACCTACACGAAAGAACTCAGGAGATAGCGCCATCATATCCGTGGGCTACCTTACATACACGGTACACCAACAACACCACCACCACCACCAGCAAAAAGGGCAGAGCAAGCAAGGCCTAGCCCCAACGTGGACCAACTGGACCTCTCATCGGAGCGCGTGGGCTGCATGTTACTAGGGATTAGTTGCATGCTCCATTGCTGTGCCCTTCTTGTACCGGTTGGATAGTGCAACATCGAACCGGTTTATTGCACCACCGGCAGCGAACCGTATCCACAGACGACCCCTCTGCCAACTCCGACCTGCCATTCGAGTGGGCAAAACCACTGCGGGCAGCGCCTACGCGCATTGAAAGACGACAGCGCGCTTGTCAGTTGTCTTCGTATTACCATCCACCTCCCATCCGGGCTGGACCGGGTCTATTAATTGGACCAGGGGTCGTCGAGAGTGCTCCCTCCACACACCATCTCCCAGACATCCATATCCCCGTCCGTCCCGTCTTACGCTATCGGCCGCCAATATTAGGTAGTTGGCATCCCCTCATCGTCACCATCACCACCACCACCAGCCACCACCGTTCAGTGAGATTTCAGACCGTATCTACCACATTCTGGTACAGACTTGTCTGAGTCTAGGTCTCCCTCCCCAAATTGCATACATCACAAAAGTCTCACACCTCCCCTCCCGTCCATCCCCTCTGCCGTCACGGACAACGGAAACGCACGCCATCACACGAGAGTTAGCCAAAGTTTTAGTCTCTTTGGGCTTTGACTCCTGCGACGGCAGACCTGAACCGCTCCATCAAAAGCATCACTTGGTCCCAAAAAAGCTTCCAGACCACCTCCCGGCTGTCGGCCGGTGCGTTCACCATTCCATTTTCCGCACCCTGCTTGCGCATCCCTTCTCCTGACTACCGGGCGCCTCACCCAGTTCTGTCGGTTTTGCAACAACGGGTTCGCCGTTTGTTGGTATTTATTAGCAGTGGGACACCACCGCCGCACCTAAGTCTTGGCCCGTCGACACCATACGGCGTTACGCACCGCAGCAAGCACACACAGAAACCCACGTTGAAGTCCAGCCCCGAGGGCCCCAAAACATCCCGGTCCCTTTGCATTGTGTGGTGTGTTAAACGCCCTGTGGCTTTTTCTGCTGGTTCTATTTAGCGCCACTTCGAACGGGGGGTGATTTCCACGAGGGACGTCCAAGCTTTGATTATTGGTACAGCACCGCGATAATCAACGTGCTGGCTGGCTGGTTCCTGTGCCTGGCCTGTCTCTCATTCTCATCTCGCCCAGTTTCTGACAAGTCTCTGGTTCCCTTCCATCGCGCATTACCTTATCTCGTCAACTCTCCGCTTGTTCCCTTCCGGGCGACATCCCACCGTCACCTAACTATTAATAAAAACAAGAACCGGAAAACCTGCCACGCCCGACAGGACCACCTACCATTCGCCGGGGGGGCTTTCAGTTGAGGAACCACGGAACCCAATTGAGGAGCTTCTTACACACTGGACCTGGCTTACACTTTTAATACCGGTACCGACCGACCAACCGGCCCTTATCCAGCTGCATCGGACGTGCACACCGCAAACTGCAAAAGAGGCACGACGCACATCTTAGCTACATATTACTTGATCGCCTCTTCTTCCCCGGACCGGGACAAAAGCTCTCACCTCCTCACCTCCTCAATCTCTGACCAAACATCTGCTCGCCAGCGGGCACGCCCTGATCAGTCGCTGCATCCCTTCTCCTCTTTTTCACATTTATTACCGACATCTGAGGGGAACCTCTGCTGCGCGACCCCCGCCAAACCCACGCAAAAAGTCGGACCAGTTGGACAAGGCCCAACGCCCGCGCCCCAGTCCGCATCTCCTTCTCTTGCACGCCAACGGGGGTTCATTTGAAAGGAGACAAAGGACGACGGCTCCACCTGTGATCGACGCCATCGACAGGGCGGGAGAGCTAGCGAACGTACTCGGTATTAGTACTCGACGCACGCTGCCATTTTGCTCCTCCTCGAACCATCGGACCAAGCCAGACCACGAGTCAATTGCCCTCCGTCTTCTTCCCCCCCTCTCGCACTCCCATCCCAGCCATTCACCGTCGAGGCCCTTTCCTGCGCTCTTATCAGCCGCTTGACGCCTCTTTTACCGTTGTTGGAGAACAAACAAACAAAACAAACTTCACCACCACCACCGCCGACGACAACTCGCATATATATCCAGCTACCTGAGTACCATTGCGGTGACCGATCTGCCACCCTGCCGAACAGCATCACATTGACGACATCGTCTCGCTACCCCCTCGTCATTACACGACCACATCTCGCCAGTGCACGCTGCACACACTTGCCGACGACACTCCGAACTCTGTCTTCGTCTACCTACCTAAACAACCATCAGCCCACAGCTAAACCATTTCAATTACCTTTTCTTTCTCTCCCACATTGGTTTCCGATGGGCTCGTCAATAGCCCAAAGACATCTCACCTGCACATTACAACTATCACATCCATTAACAACACCATCAAAAATGGCCGCCCAAAGCACCCTCCCCCTCTCACAGGAGCAAACCTCCAACTTCGCCCTGCAACAATATCTCCTCCTGCACTCCCAACACGAGGAGCTCCGTCAACACCTCGACCAGATCAGGCCCATCACCACTACCTGCAGCACCTCCCTCGCCTCCTCACCCTCCGTGTCCCCCACCCGCAGCACCTGCTCGCCGTTCGGACAGTACCCCACCGGCGGTCGCAGACACCACAGCCGCAGCCGGCGCTCGTCGCTCTCCTCCCCCAAGGCGCGCCGCAGCAGCTCCCTCGCTCCGATCGCGGACGAGACGACGATCTGGGCCGTCGCGGAGGAGGAGCAGCGTCTGTTCGACGTCAACGAGGGCATGAAGCGGGCCCTGATGGAGCTGCTCAACTGCGAGCAGGTGCGGAGCGACAGCTCGTTCCGCATGTGGGTTCAGTGCCGTCTCATGGATACGGAGAAGGAGCTGCGCTCTGAGCGACGACGTAAGAGCTCTCCGTGAGCTCTTTTCGTTCCTCTCTGATCGACACATGTCGACCACCAATTATTACAGCTAATTTGCCGGGCTTGGGATTTTTCTTCTTTTCGGCAACTTGGGACCTGGGACAGAACAAGGTACGATCTACCTTTGGGAAA
Source organism: Colletotrichum chrysophilum (assembly GCF_026319265.1). Taxonomy (NCBI): domain Eukaryota; kingdom Fungi; phylum Ascomycota; class Sordariomycetes; order Glomerellales; family Glomerellaceae; genus Colletotrichum; species Colletotrichum chrysophilum. The sequence continues at coordinate 82,618 of NW_026517434.1, read as the reverse complement.
TGGCGTTGAAAGGCGGCGGGAATTTCTACGGATCTGCCGAGAAAGGCATGGCAGTGGCATGGCATGGCATGCACCACGGGATAACAAAAGTTGGATGCATACGGGCGAGTAGCATTTGCTTCATCATTTTTTCAAGCATTCGCCCGAGGGAAATCTTTTTTTTTTTTTTTGAAATGTTCACACATAACGGCGAGGACTTGATCAGCACAGCTTGACATCCTTCCTTTTTCTTTTCTTCTGCGTATCTTTATTTGGCGGTTGTAGGATACCAAACAGACATAGAGCTTGTAATGACCGACACGACACCAAATTTACATACCAACCACCTATTACTCCCTTACCTTACACGTCTTTGCTTCTGTGATGTCCAAAGTCCGAAAACATTGCTTCTTTGTGTGATAAACATGTGGATGTGGTTCGAGCATGACGGGAGATCTTCGCGATGGATGCATGCGGGCATAGTTCGGAGCTTGCTTACTTGCTGCTGCAGCCTGCAACACTCCAAAGTCTGTGTGTGCGTACCGTTGCCACCCCCAGTTTCTCAGAAATCAATCACAGACAGCCCATGTTTTCTGCCCAGGACCAAAAAAAGCAAATCAAAAGTCCAAAATTTGGCGAAATGCGATCTGCCAGACTAGGACTCTTCGGCCGGGTCCAATCGGTCAAGCTCCAAGCTCCGAAATTCAAATAAATGGAGCCCCCCTTTTTTTTTTTTTTAATGTTTTCTTGGTGTGTGATTCGATTCGCCGATCACGCAACTCTGATGTACAGTGTGTACAAGCCGTGTGCACTGCATAAGCTGCACTATGTGACGAGACTCTGTCTCGCAGCTCGACCTTTCGTGGGCCCGTTGCCTCGTGGATTCGGCCATCGTTGTTTGCTTCGCTTCCCACCTTGACTGCAAACAATCGACGACACACGATACCACGCACGCACGCCCCCGCGCCCGAAACGCCACTTGCGCTCTGCTTACGTAGCTGCAGCCAGATCGGCGAAAGCTTCGAAGCTTGGAATCTCGTGTTTTTCAACAAAGCGGAACTTTTGATCTGGTTGGGGTCTCTGTTGATCAGATCGCGGCGCAAAGGGAAAAAAAGTTTCGGGAAGCTCCGTCCACCACCACGCCGACTTCGACAACGACGACAGCAAGGCAACCGAACCGGCAACGGCTGTCATCGCGACGATAGCACCGATAACGAAAAGAACAACAGTGACGAGAGACACGCTTGCGACGTCAGCCTAGCCTTCCGAATCAGCGCACCAGACCTCCCGCCGCCATGTCGGTCCTCTTGGAGACGAGCTCCGGTGACATTGTCATTGACCTGCTGGTCGACTACGCGCCGAAGCTGTGCGAAAAGTAAGTTGACCACCATAGCTATTCCCCTTGTATGCCGCTACCAAGCTCTTGCTCAGCTAATCACAAAGCGCGACAGTTTCCTGAAGCTCTGCAAAGTCAAGTACTACAACTTCTCGCCGATCCACTCGGTCCAGAAGAACTTCTCCTTCCAGACCGGCGACCCCCTCGGTCCGCTGTCAAAGGAGTCCGATGGCGGCACCTCGATATGGGGCCTGCTGTCGGGCGACAGCAAGAAGAAGATGTTCCCCGCCTTCTTCCACCCGAAGCTCAAGCACCTCGAGCGCGGCACCGTGAGCATGGCCACCGCGCCCCTCGAGTCGGACCCGGACACGCGCGTCGCTGCGTCGCAGTTCATCGTCACGCTGGGCGACGAGACGGACTACCTGGACGGCAAGGCTGCCGTCTTTGGCAAGGTCGTCGAGGGGTTCGACGTGCTGGAGAAGATCAACGAGGCCATCGTGGACGACAAGGGACACCCGCTCATCGACATCCGCATCAAGCACACCATTATTCTCGACGACCCCTACCCCGACCCACCGGAGCTGCGGGAGCCCAGCGGCTCGCCGCCCCCGACTAAGGCACAGCTCGAGACTGTGCGCATCGCGGACGAGGCTGCCCTGCACGAGGACGACGACATGGACGAGGAGGCCGTTGAAAAACGGCGGAGGGAGAGGGAGGCACGGGCTCAGGCGCTCACTCTGGAAATGATGGGTGATTTGCCGTTTGCCGAGGTCGCCCCTCCCGAGAACGTCCTGTTCGTTTGCAAGCTGAACCCGGTCACCACGGATGCCGATCTGGAGCTCATCTTTGGTCGGTTTGGCAAGATCCTCAGCTGCGAGGTCATCCGCGATGCCAAGACGGGCGACAGTCTCCAGTACGCCTTCATCGAGTATGCCGACAAGGCCTCCTGCGAAGCTGCGTACTTCAAGATGCAGGACGTGCTGATCGACGACCGCCGTATCCACGTGGACTTCTCACAGAGTGTGAGCAAGCTGAGCCAGGTCTGGAGGGACGACACGAACAGCAAGCGCAAGAAGAACGCCTCCAGGGGCGGATGGGGAGGAGTCGACGAGCTCGAGAAGCGCAGGCAATACCGCGACGTGTACGAGAGGGACGGCGACAACTACGATCTCGTGTATGGAGATGAGGAAATGAAGGGCCGCGCCGAGCGTGACAGCAACCGCCGGCCTGAGCCCAAGGGACAACAGGAGCAGGGCAGAGATCACGCCAGGTCGGACAGGGAACGCAGGAGAAGTCGGAGCCCCGGACGACCCAGAGACAGGGACAGGGACAGGAGGGGAGATAGAGATCGATACCGATCCGACGATCGGAACGCCGGACGACGGTACGATGACCACGACCGGCGACGCGACGATCGGGACTCGGGTCGTAGAGACCACAGAGACCGCAGAGATTATGATAACCGGAATCGAGGCAGAGATCGAGGCGGAGACAGACGAAGATAGCAGCACTGCGGACATGGTTCTGGCATCCTTCCCTTCTTTTTTGTCCACGACAACAACAAAATCACACCAGCAGAGCAGAGCAGAATACCCAATCGCCGTTGTCCAGTTCACAGCCAGTACGGTCGACCACCAGATGTAGACACCCCTCAAAAAAGAGTACTTGAATTGACGCCGCCGTTGCCACTGCCGCCCGCGTAAGGCTCGTGTTTCATGAAAAAATCTCGTTGACCTGTCGAGATGCGGCCACGGCAACCTGCACGCAAGCATCTCTTTACATCTCTTGTTGGCCAGGAGTCCGGATGTGTGGGGGATGGGGGTTTTGGAGTTGGGGATAGAGAGGAAATCATCACCATCAGGACCGTGGGGCGTTTTTCTCTCACGTCGCACATGGCGAATGACCTGCTCGAAGCAGGACAGGTAATGTCTCAGTATTTCGCCGTTGCAAACTAACAAACGTATCTCCCCGGGGGCCGCCCATTTCGACTTGCATGAGCTGCAAGTAAGCGGCTCGGAAGTCAACCGCGGAAGTGGGGATCGGTGCACATCAGAGTGGCCCGCGGAGGGAAGCTACATTAGCCCGCCTACCGTTTGGTGGTAGGTGGTAGCTGTCATCTGTCAGTTGTCATATCTTCAAGGTGCTTCTTGTGTGTTCCCCTTGGCGGCATCTAGACGGACGATGGGCCACGGACAGCCCATCTCTGGAACTCGCATGCAGGGCCGGGCATGCGTGTAACAACGGCTTCGACCTGTCAGAAGAGTCTCCGAATGCCTCGTAGTTCAGCTGGCCACATGGAGGGGGGCATTTCGGGAGTTCCTACGACCAGGTTTGTTCGGGAGAGGATGGTTGATATCTTAAGCTCGAGGGCCTTCGTCACTTACACCCGACAACGACTGATCCTTTTATCGTGGAGGGAATCTATCTTTAATGCCGACTGCAACCCCGTGGCAAAGACGGCAAGTGGCCAACATGGCGGTCTCTCGAGTAGGTCTCGCGGCCTTCCCTTCCCCACCAAGGCAGCCCGTAACATCCAGTTGCTAATGTTGCACAGGATGATGGAAGTGACAGCATGTCGAGTCTCTCTGCAGAACACCTGCAATTCTTCCCAGGCCGGCCGGCAGGCAGGCATCGACGAGCCTGTGTAACGGGAGCTTCCCTCAGCAAGAGACATGAGGCAAAGCTCGTCAGCTGTGTTACTTTCCGGTCTTCACTTGTCGGGCGATGATAAGCTCCAGCCAGGCGGAGAAGGCCGATCGATTTCCTTTCCAGTCTGGCGGTCTGGCGGTCTGGCGGTCTGGCGGACGAAATCACAAAGTGATGTGTTCGTTGGCAGCATTGGCAGCATATCAAGGCCAAGCATATGGGCACACATGCAAAGGCCTGGATCCTGGACCGTACCTTATGCTCCATATCGCCCAACGGATAGTGGAGGCAGCCGGATCGGCTCGTACTATGCGCCTCTTTGGTGCCTGGCCTGGTGGCTTTTTTCTTTGCTTCCTCCCACGCTGAACCGGCCTTATTTCCATCTGCCCCGGTCATCGCCGCTCTCGTTATGGGTTGTCAGATGACATTGTGTTCCTGGGAGCAGGCCCAATCGCTTACGGGACTTGTGCGCCGTTGCAACGGATACCTGCATGAAGAGACCGGGGCCGGCTCTGGCTGCGATTGACACCCCATGCAGCACCCCGAGGATGGCTGGCAAAATTTTCCGTTGACAGAGCCGGCCGTCGAAGCCATGTGGGTTACTGCCAGTTGCCTTCCCGTCATGAAAGCCAGGCACGACGCAAGGAAATATCCGGGCATGGGGGGTCAAGCAGAGGGGGAAAGGGAGGGGCAACCGCGGCGAGCAAGGCGAAATGGATCTGCATTTGCAACAGCCTGATCGTCGTCAGGACGTCCTCACCTTGCTGGGCCACTATTATGCATGATATCAGTCGCGACGCTGTACCACACTGCCAGCAGACTCCTCAGTCGACTTTCGATACGAACTGCCCTCCAAGAGCCACATTTCTCAGTGAGAGCGTCTTGCTTCGGTGTGTCTTGGGACTGCGGCGCAGACTCTTATGAGGACCGGGTTTATCAGTAAGACCTACTGGTTCAAAATATAATGATGGAAGCGAGGCGAGGACGCTGTCTCATCTGCCGCGCGCACTGCTGGGGCAATCTAGCAATAAACTCGCGCGGAGCCACGAGTCTCGGTCGAGAGAGGGCCTACAACCTCGCCCTCGTCCTTGCACTCCGTTGGACGACGACGGACCATCTCGGGCACCTGTGCTGCGACGGCTCCGGTCTGGCCTTGTCGCTCGCCAGCTCGATGATATGGCGGAGAAGCTTCTACACGGACCGCACGTAGCACCCCTGAGCAACGCGCGCTGTCATTACGGACGTTAGGGTTTCCCCTGAGGATGAACATGGTCCGTCGGCTTCGAGCATGGACATGCCATCCCAAGTCTCCTCCTGGTTCTTCAGCCTGGCAGAAGGAAGTGAATCCTTTGCGACGCCACTGCGGAAAGGCTCAATTCACTTAAAGCTCCTGCAGGACCATTTGTCTACCCCTGATTCAAATGCACGAGATATCGGACGAGGTAGCATTGCATCCTCCTCCCTCCCTCCGCCATCACCGTGGCCGCCGTTCTTCCACGCCGAGATACTGACCGCCCTGGGGGTGGGGTCCCTCCTTCGCGGACGCAGCAGCAGCAGCAGGCGGCAGATGCATACACACACAAACTGTGGAAAAGAAGCCTTGCAAAAGCTGTCAACGGATGTACGTGGGCCTAGCCGCGCCTCAACGGCAACGCAGAAGCGGGAGCCACCCACACACACTTTTTTTCTACGTGCCTCAGCCGCCCGTCCGCTGCCCGTTTGCTGCTATTCTTGGTCCCTGCCGTTGCTCAACCCCCGCGCCCGCGTGTGTCGTGTGTGCATCGAGCTGCTCCCGCCCCAGGGTTCTCGTTTCGTTGCTTTGTTCGTTCGTCCCAAGGCTGCGCGCTACAACAGTCCGGAACTCCAACGTCAGTGGAGGCCTGGAGGCCCAACGGTTGCGCCAAGTTGGATCATCAGAGTGCAGGGCCTGAATTTGGAGTTGCAGCAACGACATCAATGGGGCATACAGAGGGTGAGAGGGGGGCGAGGCGGCAGCCAAAAGACGCTGCACTACCACAACCACAGCCTGCTTCGAGAATGACAGTGCGACGGGGATGAACCTGTTTGGCAGCTTTCCCCTGGGGCCAAGTGGCCGTGTCCGCGGCCTCTGATGAGGTGAGGGTTAAGCGGCCCTCACGGCGGCCACATTCTTACAGTTTAATCGCCTAACGATAAACATCAGGTCCATACCAGCCTAGCCATTCTAAATGCGACTGGACTTTGGTATGTGCCCATGGCCATGCCATAAGCTTGTCCGGCTGTGAGATTTCCTCACATATTTCTGCCAGCTGTTGCAAGTTTGTCTGAAGGGATTTCTCGCGGAAGCTGCCGGCTGGCAGAGCTATTGAAGAGGTGCATTTCCCGGATTAGTCGATGCCAATGCAGATGATGACCGTTCCAGCATGGTACTTTCTCGATGTCAACTTTTTTTTTGCTGCCAAAATTTGACCGGGCATCTTTTCATCATACATATGTACGTGCGTTGGCGCCGAATGTTTGGCGAACGGCGCGAACGAACGGAGCATGGAAAAAGCAAAAATATCTGCACACCATCCAACCCACCCAAGCATCAGCAAATGGATTTTCATTTTCTTCAGCAATTGGTTAGCGGTGTCACTTCAACGCTGGGTGGCAGGGGCAAAGCAAGCAAGCCAAGCTAACACCTCTTGATGCTCCATGCTTTCGCTCACAGCACTCATGTCTTGCTTTTTGCTTAGAGACAGAGAGAGAGAGTGGTCGGTTTGACTTCGCACTCCTCTCGGCTCTTCCTGTCCACAATGCAAGCAAAAGCGAATCTGCCGCTGTTGCTTTCGCAGGGTGACACAGGGACCACCACACAGCGACACCCACCACAAGCGTATTCCATTGACGACGGCTTGCGTCACGTAACCTTCAGCTCTTGCAGCAGCAGCAGCAGCAGCAGCAGCAGCAGCAGCAACAGCAGCGGCTTCTATCTCTGTCCGCTGCGCAGCGGCAGCAGAAGCACCTGGGCTGGCGTGCATCACATCACATCCAGAGTGTCACTTCACTTCGCCTTGCTGCCCGCCCCTCTCCGCACAGATACATGGCCGCGTTGATGGGGGACGCCGGCCTGCCCTCAGTGACGCATCGTGAGAGGGTTGGACAATCAGAGGTTTGCCCGGGTGGGACCGAGACCGCCGTTTTGCCCGAACGACGTTGACGGAGACGCGCAAAGTGTTGTTGTTTCTTGTTTGCCATCGAAACACACCTTCTCTGGTGTAATTTGGGAAGGGCGCCTTTCCCATTTCAGGTGTTGCTATTTCTCAAAGCAGACTTTTACCTGTGTTCCGTCAATTCTGTGATCCTCCTCTGCTGACGATTGTTGAGCCAGTGACATCAAGTGGTTGGGAGGAAGGGGGCAGTAGTTGCAGAAGTAACCAGCAGCAGCCAGGCTGGCTTCATGATACATGTACGCTCTTCTCCTCATTGTGGAAGCCTTCTCTCGAGCCAATACATCTGAAGCTCGCCGTCGGACGACTTGCACCGAGCGTTCGATGTCGCCGTTCGGTTTGTTACTACAACCAAACTCGGCAGTTCTTCAGCGAGCCGTGCACGTGTGGAGGACAATCAAACCATGGGCCTCTCTTTTCCCACCTTCTCTCCCCTCGCCAGCCCGTTGTCTCGCCCCCAGCAGCAAGCCCATTGGACTTGCCCTGAAGATGGTGGCGATAAACGACGAGGTCTTTGCCTGCCTGGCCTGTCTCTCCTCCCAAGGGCTCACGAATATCGAGGAGCGTCTCATTGGATGCCGTCCCAAGTCCAAGTACGGCTGAGAAACAACAAGTCTCAAAAAGGTCTTAGACCACTTTCGTCTTGCGCCCAAGTACACATAGCCGCAACGCAAGATTCCTGGGTTCCAGATTGGCCCAGAACCCCCAGACCCTTCAATCCAAGATACGGTACAGATCGCCCGCTGCTGGCCCTACAGCTGCAGATCTACCCCTGATCCCTGCTCGCCTCTCCTCTCCCAGTCCTGCCCTGCCCGCCCCGGACCTCCCCTCCTCTCCCCTCTCCACCCTTCCTTCCCTCCATGTCTTTCCCGTTTGCTCCTGTCTCTTTCTACAGGGCCCCCAGGCAGGGGTCACCGTACGTAAGTCGATGCTGAGAGGTCTGCAATGACGAGGGGGTTAGCGAGAGGCTCACCTTGGCCCTGCGTTCTCCTCATGGACCGACATGCTTGTTTGGCGTCCGTCAACAGCCGCGGCCTTGGGGGGCGTGTGCGTGGTGGTATTCCCTTCCCCCTTGATGCCTTGCTCACATCTGCACCTTGCCGGGCTGTGTACCACCTTATCAACGTTTCGCTGTAAGAAGCACACACAAGAAGAAAAGAAAATTCTATTCTACACTACGTCCGTCCGGCTCGTTGTTGTGTGCGCTGCGCAGCGCAGCGTCTACATGGGGCAACACCACCCCCAAATGCCGTACCCAGGCTTGCACCTTGAACCCGTCCAATGACACCTGTCGTGGATTGTTGCTCCTGGTACCCATATGGGGGCGCGACAGAGGGGGGATACGGAAGACGGGGGGTCACCCAACGACTGTCGAACGAACGAGGTAGAGGGGTGATGGGGGGCAGGGGGGCGAGGGTAAAGTACAGCAGTGACTTGTCGCAATTTCGCAAGGGTCTCTGTCTTGTCATATTTCTCTCGGCGGAGAGAGAGTATCTAGATAGGGCCATAGATTTGATGTGATGAAGGAGGGTGCGGAGAGAAGATGCAAACACCAGCCAACACTCACTCACTCACCCCCAGCAGTACCAAAAAAATACTGAAAGAAGACCGCGCGGGAGAGTCCGTGACCACCCTGGGGATAGGTATAACATCGAACGCGGCTGCAGCTGCTTCTTGATTTCTCCTTCCTGAGTTCTCTCTCTTCCCTTTTTACTTTCCTTGATCTTATTCCCTCCCAAACATATCTACCCCTTGTTTTTTGCTTTACACTTCCTCCGTGTGAAACACAAGATCAGCAAAAGTTCTTCACCACCTACTGAAGAACCAGAAAAGGCTGACACCGAACCACCGCCTTCTCTCTTTCTTTAAAACATCCACGTCTGACAAGGAGGCGTGTTGAAGAAACCTCAACATCACCCACCCCCAGAAACGTGTTTCTTCTTCCTTGCCCTCCCCCTCCCCTCAGGTTCAGCCTCGACGCAGCAGTGGGAAGCGTGTGTGTATGTGTGTATGAACAACATCGAACACCCCCATTTTACTGAAACGAGACGCTTTCACAACATTTCGAGGAGGGGTTGTCGTTCATTCGTCTACTTTTCCTCCGTCATCATCGACGACATACATCCAACACACAGTCCAGCCTTCGACAAGCGGGAATAAGGCAAAAGGCGAACAGCAACACCGCCTCCAGATCCCTCTCGCTTCCTGTAACAGGCCACCTCCTGTCCCTCTTCATCCAACCACGCCCCTCGATTCTGCCACAACCGCTTGCTTCCATAGAGCAGGCCTTGCCGAATCTCACCTGCCCCCCTCAAAGACACCATGGTCAGCCCGAGTTGCTACTCCGACGGAAGACGATATAGCCGCCTGGAGCCACCTTACGTCTACTCTGACCGCCAGCAACGATACTCGAGCACCTCCGAAGCGCGAACATCGACCATGACTGAACGAGAGCCTGAGACCGACACCCCGCCCCGCAAGCGCATTGCCGTTGCTGTAAGTCTTGGTTCGATTCCTTTGAGCTCTGGGATAGGGGGTTTTCACTTGTCTTTTGCTTCTTGATGTACTCGACCAAAGCTTCCTCTCCCCTTTCTTTCTCAAAAAGCAAGCATCCCGAAGTTGGGTTTCTTAGAGCTGGGCGACACAGAAAGAAGGGAGCTTGCATATTTCATCGCACCTGACGGGGAAAAAGAAAGATCTGACAGATCTACAGTGCGGCCGGTGCCGGAAGCGCAAGATTCGCTGCAGCGGAGACGCCGGCAACGGAATGCCCTGCCAGAATTGCAAGGCCGCGGGCATCGACGCCTGCCACTTCCTCCGTGTAAGTGCTCTCTTCACCCGATCACCAAACCCATCCATCACAACTAACTCTCCCTTCAAGGTCGCCTCTCAAGAAGCCCCCTGGGTCCAACCTTCAGACCCGAGCTTCTCCTACGAGCTCAAGGCCGCACGAGCGTACCAGGCCGTCGGAGGCCACGCCCTCGCCGCCTCCCCGACGCACTACGCCTCCGAGATGCACGACGGCCTCCCCCGCGCTCCGCAGCACGGCGGCTACCCCCCGAGCACCGCGGGCTACTCCTCCTACGGCACCACCGGCAAGTACTACTCTTCCATGCCCGCGAGCTGGACGAGCCCGGCCGCGTACCCCGCCGACGACGGCACCGGCGTCGACTACAGCGCCATGGGATACCCGTCCTACCCGTACCACAGCCAGGACGCCTCCTACCTCTACCGCATGACCGCCGTAAAAGCGCCCTCAAACGCGGACCTCTACGTCAACACGGACGGCACGGGCTACGGCTACAGCTCCTCCGGCGCAGCCCTCGTCCACCGCCCCGCTGCAGCAGGAGGCGTCTCTCCAGCCGACGCGCCCAACTTCTCGCTCTCCAACGTGGCCGCCTCCCTCCCTCACACCTCCAGCGGCGGCGATCGTCTGCTCCCGAACCCCTCGCGTCTGCCCACAGCCAACGTCCTCGCCTACCGCACCGACGGCTCCGCGGCCTCCTCCTCCTACGCGACCTCCACAAAGTCCACCGGAAGCGGCTCCTCCAACAACCCGTCCCCGACCAGCGCCGTCTCAGAGGTCACCACGAGCTACGACGCCTCCCCGGTCTCCGCCTACCCGCCCGCGCCGCACACCCTCCCGTCCATGACACACCTCCACCACCACCACCACCAGCAACAGCACCGTCTCTCCAACGCCGCCGCCGCCGACATGGCCGGCTACCCGTCCTCCACAAGCAGCGCCGACTCCATCTTCACCCCGTCCGAGACGTCCCTGCGCACCCACGGCTCCGCCTCCGAGCTGAGCTACAAGTACTCCGACGCCTCCTCCACAGGCTCCTCCGGCCGCCGCGGCAGCGGCGAGACGTCCGCGTCCTCGGGCTCCTCCGGCGCCGGCGGCGGCGGCTCGCTCGCCAACGGGCAGACGTACACCGTCCCAACGCCCGGCTCCGCAATGTACGCCGCCCCCATGGGCCACTCACGCCACCACCTTGGCGCCTACGCGCTCCTCTCGGACGACGTCGACCAGCAGCAGCACCCGCACTACGGACACCGCGAGCACCACCACCAGCATCAGCAGCAGCACCCCTCGGGACGCCGGTCCGCCGGCAGCCTGTCTGCTTCCTGAGAGTCCACCCGCTTCGGCCGGAGCCTGTCTGGGACTCGAGATGGCGTATTTTTGCGCAAATCAATAAGGCAGGGGAGGGCCCTCCCCCGCCTATGCGCCGCCAATCCGTATATTCTTGCATTGCTCTGTTTATTGAATCCAGCTTTTCCGCACTTTTTTTTTGTTTGGTCTTTTTTTTGTTCTTTCACCCACACCGACGCCCACCGGCCAGAGCCCCATCACCGTCACCGGCATCAGCGGCTGGTGCATTGCGTCTCCGATAATGGGACCGGTCAAAGCCTATCCGACCCTCCAGTCGAGAATACGGGTTTTCTGTGGCGTTGTTTTGAAAGATGCACTTTTTGTCTTCCCTCTCTCGACCAACCCATGTCTACCGAAACGTTACGGTTGTCAGCTATGCATGCAGCTTCCTTCTGCATCCTCGGACTTTAGCACACTCACAACTGGGTTGGTTCCAATGCTGTTGGAGAGAAGAAGTGGCGGCGCCTCGCTGCACGCCTCGCATCCTGCACCAATTCATCTACAAGAAACGTAACGTTCCGGATGACGACAACGACATACACACCATGTCCTTTGTGGCGTACCTGTCTCTCGTACATTGTCGAGTGGGCATCTCCAAGCCAAGAGCGTCGCGAGGGGGGGTCACTTACTTCCAACCCAGCGCTCCGGGGCCGGGATGGACATGCAAGGGGCCCTGGGGGCCGGCGGCCGTTGCGTTTGAGACAAGGGGTTGGCGCCGACGAACTGCAACGCCGTCCAACACACAGCATGCAAGCCGGGCTTACTGCTCCCATGCGGCTTCCCGACCCGGCACGCCCGCGGTCCTTGACAAAAGGAGCCCCCGCCCAGTACCGTCCCGTTCCCGCCCTCCATCCCGCGCCTGTTCTGGCCCCAGGCAAGGGACGGCCAACAATGTGCGCCGCGGGGCGGTGTGGTTGGAGTTTCCCCCCTCTTTTCGTGTTTCCCCAAAGGAATCCTGAACACCCTCTTTTTTGACATGGCTGTTCTGCTTGAAGTCCTGGATCACGAAGCGAACGGGGGAGTTCACCGTCTGGACATTTCAATCCAACTTACCCGTCGCTCCTTTCTCGCATACTGTCTCTATCTTTGGAACCTTGGCAGTGGGCGTATCTTTGGAGGCCGCCAATCCTGTCGTTCTTGGCTCACCATCCGTCTTTCACCGTCACCAACTGCGTCTATTCTTACCGCGATTGGGAAGCCCGACATCTGCAAGAGGCAAGGAACCACCGTACCGAGTTTCATTCATCACCGGACCGGGTGCGATCTGGAAAAAAGTTGCTGCTGCACTTCTGACTTTTATGTCTTGGATTCTTGCTCTCTGCTGTTCTGATTGGCTTACACCTCGCTTGTTTTTACCAAGTCTGCGTCTGCGTCTGCGTCTGCGTCTGCCTTCACCACGTCGGTTGCGTTTCTGCTAGGAGTCTGCATCTCTGCCTTGGGATGGGGTTACTTTTCTTTTCTTCCTTTTTGGGGCAATGTGTAATACCTTGCTGGTTGTATTCGGGAAAGGGGGGGATCACGAGGGAAAGCATCATGTGTTTTACCCCAATGAACTAACAACAACTTGGAGGGAAGGGGGCTACGGAATCACGGGGATCGGTGATACAGAAAAGAAAAATTGACATGACTTATGTGGGCATTATCAATCACGGCACAACCCTGGGAAAGGGAGGAAGGATATGGGAGTGGTTGGCGGGGCATGGGAGCGAAGGGATTTGGGTATTATGATGATTCCCGGGGCATCTTCTTTTTGGGTCTTTTTTTTTGGGCCTTTTCTCATTCTACTGCGGCGTTTCTGGTCTTGACAAATTGTCTTTTCGTTCCCTCCCCCCACACCGCGAAAAGGGGGTAGGGGTAAGCATCTCTTATCAAACCATACACACAGAGAACAACAGCACGGCGGTGTCTGTTTGTTTCTCGCGGGCAGAAAAGAATCATCTCGCCCTGTTCGCATCTTTTTTTCATACCCTCCCCTCTTCATGTATCCTGAGGCCATGGGCCTTGTCGGAACCTTAATATGGCTCTCAGGGGGTTTTCTGGTGAGCTGTCTGGTGTCAACAGAGACAGGGAAAAACACGGGTTCCCTGCTTGGAAGAGAGCAGGAGGATGAAAGCATCAGATAGACTTGCCCGGACCGGGCGTTGCCTTGCATAGAGGGCAGGAATTGAACTAATGACAATCATCTCTCGGACTGTGCCGTTTTGTGGTTTTTGTTGCTCGCCTAAAATGATACTGGGTATGATGTTACTTCTCCGTCGTCCATGTATGCGTTGATCGCATGCGTTTACTTTCTACAGCTTTTCCTCCGCCCTCTCGTCAATCTCGCAAAACGCCTTGAACGTTATGAATTCGTCGTCGGCATCACCTTCAGACTGCAGCACCACTTCTGCTGTTGACCCTACAAAGAACACATTGCCCTCGCTGATTTTCTCTACCTTGGGTCCAACGGCGATGGTCCCCTTGCCTGACGTGCAGATGATGATGCTGGGTCCCTCGAGGGGGTCGAAGGTAGCCTTGGAGCCGTCACCCTTGAGCAGCGAGCGGACAACGCTGAACTCGTCAATGGGTGGGTCGTAGAGGATAACGGCGGAGCCGGAGCTGTAGGCGGTCCGGTTGAGGGTGGCGTAGGGGTACTCGGAGGGCGACATCTTTTGCTCGTCAATGGGCGCGTAGTTGTAGGTCAGCATGTCTACGAGGGTGGGCACGTCCTTGAACTTTGGAGTGAAGCCGGCGCGGACGACGTTGTCGGAGGCGGCCATACACTCGATGATGTCGCCGGAGAGGTAGGCGTGGATGTCGTCGGCGACGAGGAACATGGCCTCCCCTGGCTCCATCTTGACGTAGTTGAGGAAGAAAAGGACAAAGAGACCGATGTCCGCGCCGAACTCGCCATGGCTACGAGTGATGAGTTCCGAGAGGGTCTCGCCGTCACTTGCGCCTGCGCCGCCGCCGGCGAAGCTGCTGCCTTCTGACTTGGCGAGCGACACCAGGCTCTCGGTCTGCTTCTGAATTTCCTCGGTAGTGGCGGAGAGGAGGGAGGCGAAGACGTGCTGGAGGGCGGTCTTGTTCTTTTCCTTGATCTCGGCGGACTCGGTTTCCTCCTCTCCCTTGACGGTATTGATGAACTCGTCGGCCTTGTCCTCCTTCACGAGGGCCTTGAGTGGAGGAACGGTGTTGAGGAAGTGGGAGATCTCGGCGAGTGGACGGAAGCCACAGAGACCCTCAAAAGGGGTGATGGCGATGGCCATCTCGGGCTTGTGGTTGTCATCGGGATAGTTCTTGGGGTCGCGGGCGTGTAGTTGCTCGGCGAGTTTCTTGTTGGGGTGGGCCTGGATGGATAGCGCCTTGTTGATGGAGAGGACCTTGAAGAGGAAGGGCAGCTTGGAGCCGTATTTGGAGGACACAGGGGCGGAAAGCAGTTGTTGGTTTTCTTGAACCAGGTCGAGGAGGGTGCGCCCGGATTGGAGGTCTTTTGAGGGGTTTGAGGGGTGAGTGCCCATCCAGAGCTGGAGGTGTCAGCATAGTTGTCGGGGAAAGGTGAGGAATTCGTTGTCTTACCTCTGCGTATGGCTTGTCGGACTGGACAGTGAAGCCTTCAGCTGGTGTCGTGGCCGCAAAACGCGCGGCTGCTGAGTCCTCTCCCTTCTTGCCCCATTCGTAGGAGTTGACCCCGCATTGGAGCTTGAACAAGGGGACTTGCAAGACCATTATGAAAACAGAGCTATGACAAGCTCGGAAACGAACAGAAAGGGGCAAAGCTCAGAGGGCAGAGGAGAAGACGCGACGGCGATGTGGTGGTAATAAGGTTGCGAGTCCCTTTGCTCACCCCACCATGGATTTGACGTCAGGGAGAGCCTGGAGAGGACCCCGCAACGATCTGAACAACGCGTGGACATTTGACAGGCCAGGCCCCTCCCTCTGGTGCTCCCTTTCCCCAAGGGATGATCAGCATGAGGTGAGCACGGGCCCCGGGGCAGTGATCGGGCCGCACGGTGCTCAGTGACCATCTGAGGCGTGATTGGACCGTTGTGACAGAACAACAGGAGCTGTCGGGCCCACTTCGGCAATTCGCGGCCGCAAGCTGTCGCGTCGGGCGACCAATGAAGCTCAAGCTGAGCGCATTGCCCGATACCGCCCGGCAATTCTGCCATCGACATCACCTCTGTCCACCACCTTTGCGCGCGTCTATGCCATGGTCTCCAAACACCTGGCTGGGCCAAAAGCTTAATTCCTCGCCATTTTATAAGCCTCAAACATGGGCTGACGTTTATGTGTGCATTTATTTTTCTTGTATAGCATCTTGTTGCACTGAGATACCCTACCTGCTGCTATCTGTGAAGGAAGGCTCCTGCCTACCCGTGGACCTGCCTGTTTGACGCGACCCGACTTGCGCCGCCGGAGCTGCCCCTCCTTCCTGCCTCACCTGAGCTAAAGCAGCTCCTTCCTTGTAAGTTGCGACGGGTTGTCTCGCTCCTGTCAAGCTTTGTAGATGTAGTCCACCTCCATCCGTCCGGCTTCATCTCTCCATGGATACTCATTTGACATTAAGCCACACCCTTTCATCACCTTCTGCACCCATAGATCTACTGTCGAGCATTGTATCCCGAGACTAACGTCAAGATGCCGAGAAAGATTAAAGGAAAGGCAACGCAAAAGCCGCTCTCAGGCGCACGCCAGTCGAGCCTGAGCACCAGGAAAACGGAGCCCCCAACCGCCGACGCCGAACCATCCCAAGTCGAGGCGAAAATAACCCAGGCGGAGGCGAAGCCAACACAGGCCAAGGCAAAAACGACCAGTTACAAGACGAAAGTACCTACGGGCGAGGCCTTTCCTCAGAAACCCGGTTAGAAGAAGGGTATCGCGAAGGATAAGCGACCTGGCCCGGCCTCTTCTCTCCAGGCCAAGATGTCGCAAAGAAACCGCAGTGGCCGTGGCTCGAACCGCAACAATGGCAGCGGCCACGGCGAAGAGATTCAGCTGTGGAATGACGCCAAGGACAAGTTTCAAGAGATTGTCACCGGTGTCAACCAGGAGAACGACAACCTAGCTGAGCTGATCAAGCTGGATAAGAAGGCGGCCAGTGCGAGCAAGGACGGCGGAAACCCCTCGGGCAACGATCTTAACAAGATGGAGCAGTTCTGTCGGTCCGGAGTTAAGCTCTCGGAAAACAACTCAAACAACATCAAAACCCTGGTCGAGCAGCTTAAGATTCTGAAGGCTGTGCAGCAGGCCAAGGAGCTTGCGGAGGCGCCTGCAACGACTACGTCGTCATCTCGGACAGGCAGCTCAACACGGAACAGAGATGCCGCGGCCGCGGCGCTCTACGACTTTGACGGTGCTGGAGACTCGCCTGTACCCAGCCCCATTGGTGGCAGCTCACGCAAGTTTGGTGATCGGGGTAGCAACCGCGACAGTATGCCACCTAAGGCAGATAGTGTCGAGCCACAAGGTTCGACCGGCAGCAATACGGCGGGCTCTTCCTCGGGGGCCCTCGGATCAAATGCCGCGGCGGCTAGAAGCAAAATCTCGTTCTCGAAAGGAGACAAGGTAGCTTTCAAGCGCAAGAAGGACGAGCCTCAACAGGGTGAGGCGCCGTACGACTGGATATTGGGCGAGGTGGTTGGCATCATCGGCGAGGGCAAGAGCAGACGATACAAGTGCTTGGACGTGGAGCCCGAGGACAACGTCAAGCCGAAGGAGTACAAGACGTTTGCATCGGGCATGATACCGATCCCGCCAGAGAACCAGACACACAACCTCGCCAAGCTAGAGGCAGGCAAAATGGTCCTTGGCTTGTATCCGCAGACGACAGCATTTTACGCGGCGGATGTCGTCGGTACAGAGGCCGACGGAAAGACGGTCAACCTCAAGTTTCATGGCGAAAACGATTCATCGACCACGCATCAGGTGGAGAGGCGCTACGTGCTTGAGTACCGGCCATGAAAGCCAAGTGAAGATATGAGGAGTCGCGGGTGCCAAATTAGCGGCGGATATTAAACGAAGTTGGGAAACAAGAGTTACAAGACATTATGGATTTAGTTTAGCGAAAGCCGTATGCAGGCGCTGGGTCTTGTTGAGAGGGGCGCATTGGGATTACCGAGATCAAACGAGATCAAATGGACCGGGGCGCTGTCTATGCGACTGATGGCTCACTAAACGAACAAACACTGAAGAGTCATGACGTAGCGGGTCCGAACGGAGTTTAAAGACCAATTCTCAAGACAGGGTTGGCATAAAATAGGTAGCTGACAATGTCTATCCACAAGATATGATAAAGCGAGTCTGCAGAACTCCCAGAGAGCCCTCAGTTCCGCCGCAGCATTAACACAGTCCAAGTAGTCTGCTACTATGACCTCAGGTAGTCCGACACTTGGCCTCCTTGAGCGTAGGCGTTTGCAACATTGACGCGGTGCGCCTTTTCTCCTTGAAGAAAGAACTCTCGAATCTCCTCGGGGCTCATTTCCGGCCTGAGATTCTTTAAATTGGCCTGGATACGTCTCATTCCCTCTCTCGCCCTCGCGCGGATGGCGTCAACATCAATCCCCACCAAGGCACCATCTCGTTTCAGAATCCGTCCATCTACCATGACAAGATCAACATCTGCCGGGCTCGAGTGCAGAACAGCCGTACCCAGCGGGAAAGCCGAGCCACTGAGTGCTCGTTTACTCGTGATGACGACAATATCGGCCCGTTTCCCCGGGGTGAGAGTGCCAATCTGGTCGCCGAGACCAACGGCCTCGGCGCCGTTCCTCGTTCCCCATATCAGAGCATCGCGAACGCCAAAGTCCATCTTCATGGAAACGCGGCGTTCGAGGTGAGCCGCATGATGATCCAGACTGCGCTGTAGCTGCAGCTGAAGCCGCATCTGCGAGAGCAGATCTGGCGCCGCGGCGCTTGACGTGTCGATGCTGAGAGACGGCTTCAAACCGTGAGCCAAGGCCATCCTCAGCGGGGGAAACCCCATTCCCATCTGGATGTCGGTCTCGGTGGCAAGGGCGATTTTACCTCCCGTCTTCGCGACGAGGCCCATCTCGTGGTCTGTCAGGTTCGTGCAGTGAATGTACACATGCCCAGGCAGCATGTATCCCATATCCGCGCGGACTTCCAGGTCACTCGTGAGATTGGACGCAGGAACGGCGCTGGAGTGCGAGCAGCAGAGAAGCCCCAGCTCCTGGGCGAGCTTCAGCTCATCGCCCATCCAAGAGAACGGAGTCGTCCCCGACTGGCTCAGCTGCAGCGCTACGCGGACAAGCCCGTCGTTCGCGCCTCTCTGCGCCATCTCCTTGACGTGGGCCAAACGAGCGCTCCAACCGCTCCGTCCCGCCGGAGTCTGGCCATACTGATCTCCGCTCATGCCATAGCAGAAGAACGCCCGGATCCCAGAGTCCTCCAGCCCGCGCAGCTCCGCCTCCGCGTGCTCGGCAGAGTGGAACGACTCGCAGGTGTCCATGATGGTCGTCACCCCGCTCTCGATTGCCTCGAGGCAGCCGACCAGGGCGGACGTGTACATCTCGTCGACGCCGGTAGCCGGAAGCCAGCGGGTGTAGGTGTTGGACAGGAAGTGCCAGAGGTGCTGGTCGACGCCGATCCCGCGCGTCAGGCTCATGGACACGTGGCGGTGGGTGTCGACCATGCCAGGAATGACGACTCCCTCGGCGGCATTGATGATCTCGGCGTCAGCTGGTGCGGAGATGTCTTGTGCCCTGCCGACGGCTGTGATGATGCCGTCTTCGACTAGCACGGCGCCGTTGTCGAAGTCGCCGAGGGAGTCGTCTAGCGTGACCACGTAGCCGCCGGTGATGAGGAACTTTCCAGACATGATGAAGGGAAAGGAGTTTGTCGATGTTGGGTTACGCACAGTTGAGATGAGGAAGAATCGTTCAGGCGAGAGGGGATGAGATGTTTTGCCAGATTTGGTGCATTAGACCATTCAACCCTCCTTTTATGTCATTGCCTTCGTAGGCAGGAGTAAACATGATTATACTGCATTCTCAGTGGAATCGCTTCTTTGGAACAGGTTCTGCTTGAACTCGCTCTTCGCGCTTCCGTCAACGCGAACGGAAAGTCGGCCATTACCAGTGGCATTTTCCCCGAAAACACCGAGGCCGTTGAGTCATATTCAAATGAATCATTCTCGACCAGAATTGCGGGGTCTTCATGCATGGTTTACAACTTCCCAAGTCATGTTGTCGAGGATCCATCACGATAGTTTCACTCGAGTGACCGGCGCTGTAAGTCATATGGTGTTAACGCGCAAATAGGCCAAACCATCGCAAAAGATGTTCTAGGTCCCTGTAAAGATGCAAGTTTATGGGGATTGATGCAATATAAAAGAACAAAAACTCCGATAGCTTTAGATTTTGCATGGGAATTCACTGGCTTGGTTCGTTTGATTGGCATTTACCGAGGTCTAACAGGCGATACTGGCCATTTTGTCACTCGAGTGACCTTCGATTGCTTGGTGGATGCCATTGCTGCGGGCCTGTGGGTGAAAATGGCCCATGATTGTGTCAAACTACTGAGATCCCTCTACAGGCGCAGCGCTCGTCTGTGGTTCAAGGATTGAATGGTCTCTCTCTGAGATGTAGATGCGGGCAGACTCTAGGCGTGGTGGATGGCTGTCAACCCGTCAATTCGTATTTGAAGCCGTAAATATACCGTAATTCGATTGATCCCTGTCCTTCGATATCACTCACTGTCATGACGATCGTCTCAAAGAGAAGAGTTGAGTCTCAATTCCAGGTGTTAGCAACAGAACAACCAAAGCCAACCAGTCCAGGATATGAATACACAGCTTCTCGAAGCTCTAGTTCTACAATTGCCACATGGGTATGGGCACCCCCGACTGAACTTTAGTTTTCAGCCTCTGAAACATTTATATAGCATTTGGCCGGTTTGGTCACGAGACTGTCCATCGCATCAAACGTTTGCAGACTCTCGGGAACTTGGCAGAGCTCCAGGCTCCAGGTTCCATATCGTTAGGACCACAAGGATTCTAAACTCGATGTACGCCAACCGCCGCCCAAAGCATCCCCGCACGCCGTTGCTAAAGCTCATAAAAGGTCCAGCCTGGGGGTCAAATTCGTCCCCATTCGGTCCCGGCTTAAGCCATCGCTCAGGTATGAACGATTCCGGGCTGACCGCCCACGAGCCACGAACATTCGGCCGAGATCTGGAAGTCTCGCTTCGCAATGATTCGTCAACTTCTATCGGTGCTTGGGTGATGCCGGGACCACACAACGGCATGAAAACCTCGGTTCCTTTAGGTACTCGATGACCCAAGATCGTGGTTTCTACTTGTGCCTGCCTCACAACACCCATGATTGGGCCAGATAACCGCAAAGACTCTTCCATGATCGCTTCCAGGTACGGCACGTCGACTTTTGTTATTTCGGAAACCGAAGGCTGTCGTGATTGGGCCACAGACTCGGCAAATGCCAATTGCAAAGCTCGTCGAAGCTTCTGCTGGACATCTTGGTGAACCGTAAGGTGCTTGATTGCCCATTGGAAAGAGGTTGAGGTTGTCTCGTGGCCTGCACCAATGTAGCCGTACAGCTCGTCGCGGAGTTGAGAAGAGTCGAAAGTGGGCAATCGGCCGGCCTTCTTGGCAGCGTTCATTTCGCGCTGTATCATGTAGTCCAAAGCAGACCGGACCGGCTGGCCTCCTTCAAGCCGTTGAACAGCCAGAGAGACCTGATTTTCCAACATCCGGTGTCTGATGGCGTATGCCTCTTTCATGTGGCGTCGGCGGCTGTTGATTACATGGTACAGCCAGGGAGAGGGTGCTGTCAAAGACGCCCCGACAGCCTCCTGGTGAGCATGGTGCGAAACGAGGTCTTCGTCAGGGGGTTGCTCAGGGAATTCGACTTCTCCGCTTGTATTTGGCTTTGCAGCAGCCGTTTCGTGGATGATCTTGATGTAAGCTTCGGTTGTGTTCTCGGAGTCTCCCTCGCCAAGAGCAACTTCTTTGATGATATCGAAAGTGGCCATGTTGATGTCTTTGTCAGCTTGAAAGGGCAGACCACTGGCTTTTTGTGCTTTCAACCTCCACAGCTCGACAAGCTTCAAAGTGTTGGAGTATATTGCTGGAGCAGATACCTTTAAAATGTCTAGTTAGCGTTGGAAAAGGTCCCTCTCATTTCCCAGACTTCACTTACGGTATTGAGAAAATTGGGGGTCATGAGATCCTTCACCAACTCCCGGTTTGCTTTGAACTGGGGATCCCGAGTTCTCATCCCAATGCGATGGTTTCTGAGAACCCCACGAAACGCAGCGAGGTTCCGTTCTCCATGATCGAATTCCTTGTTTCTTCGGAAAAGTATATCTTGAGCCTCGCGGAAGTCTGAAAGTAGAAGCATCGGCTGTGATAGCGGAGCTACGAAAGCTTGGACGAGAGGACTTTTATGCTTTATGTTCTGTTGAAGAAACCAGGCGCGCGGTCTCTTGCCCTGCTCCTGTAACCTTTGCAACTCTGCCGCATCGCCAAGTACGGATTTCGCTGCGTCTTTGTTGAACGGTATGCCTGGAAGAGGTTTCGGTAGAGCCCATGGATAAATGAGAAACAATAGAGAGACAACGCCTACGACGGCCGCAGTCAAGGCGCCCGTGGTCTCTGCGAGAGTGTAGGCCATGGTACGAAAGAGATGTAACACGGCAAGAACTGTGATGTGATCATTGTGCTTTGCAATTGCAGTTGCGATCCTTGAATATTTGACTTTGACACCCGGCCTGTGAGTCGGCGGGAATTTTCTCGCTCGGCCCCCTTGGGGAGTCACTGACTTCCGATGAAGGCCGGTGAAGGCCGGCGAAGGCTGGCAAAGCCGTTGTCCGTCTCCCTAGCTTTTCTCTCCAAGCCAACAGACTTTTGAACATTGACCATCATCCCGTTCGTACAGTGCGTGGGTTTTGTCCGAGCCGCCGTAGTGAGCTATGCAAACGCCGGGGCATCTAAGTGGGGTGTAGAAAACAAGGATTCAGATGTGCACAGGAGACAACCCGAGAATTCTTCTTCGCTTGACAGAATGCGATGGCCGAGACTGATGGGAAACTAGGATCTGACGGGCGGTCTCAATGTCCGTCCCTTACATCCCTGCCAGAAAGAATGTGATGATAGTTAATTAGACTTAGAACCAAACTTGCTAAAGGGTCAACCTATTGCAGGTTTGTTCTCGTCAGTTACACAGGCAGCTACAGTTCCCCTGTACATAAGCGAGACTGATGTGAGTGTCTGACTGACTCAAATCAGGCGACATAGCTAAGAGATGCCTACTACTTGCCAACGCATGTCTCCATGGTTGATGTAACCTGGGGCGTATCCGATCTAAAAACAGAGTAAACACTACATTTCGTCCTGCCAATAACATCAGAGACGAAAGAAAGCATGACGCAGTTCTGCACGTGGGTTTGTGTGCCAAGATAGTTTGCTGTACATGTAGTCTTCGACGAACCGCTGTAGGTGGGTGTGGCACACTACTTGACCAAGAGTCAGTTACAAGCCCGCCAAAGGACGAGGGTGCCTACATGTACACTACTCTGACTGCGAAACTTAGGCATGTTTCCACGCAGTCGGTATCATTTTTACCCTCCCAAGGAGGCTTTCCCACAGGTCATCAGAAGTACGTATTGCGAGAGGGGATGTGTCTAGCCGAAATATACAATCTATCAAAATTCTCCATCGCTCAGGCTCGCCATAACTGTCTCGCGCCAGTAGGAGGTGGCGGCCAGTCCCGCCCCTGGTCCTAAGAAAATAGAACCAGTGGCCGACCCCAACGCAGCAAGCACTGCCTTATTCGTTGTGATGAACCCCTCGGATCTCATCGTCCAGATGTTGTACCAAGAAAGGGCTACAGAGGCTAAGCCAAAGAGACCAAAATGTCTTACCAAAGGTCCCATAGAATTGTCCACAGAGCCCGCATCATCAAATCTTGGGAAAGCCATGCCAGCAACGCGGACCGCACCGCATAATCCTGCGACACAGGCATACGCAAACTTCAGCGCAGGTACATCCTGCTGCCGGTACATCCCTACGAAATCCTCTCTTTCATTGTACGACGGCTCCTTCGTGGCACTTGCAGGCTTTTCCTTTCCTGCAAGCTTTTGCAAAACTGCAGACATGCATTCTGTGAGAAGTGAGCACACGATAGGCGAAAACGCTACAAGTGCTTCAGCCGCTTGTCGGATATGAACGTTTTGAACCGGCAAAGCTGCAATGACGGCAGGCACCAGCAAGCCTGTGACGACCGAGGGCAGGATTGACTTAGTATATCTTGGGGGAACATGTCTTCCGTAAAGAGTACTGGACCCTTGAAGAACCATGCCTAAGCCCAACAGAGGAGCCACGGCGTCCGGACCAAAAGCTGTGGACGCGAGACCACCTACCGTCGGCCTGTAGAGGATGTCAGACAGGGCCCCAGGGTGTTGAGTTACTTTACGTACCAGAGGAGAACAGAAAGCCTGTTACCCACGCGGTGCCCTTCGACGAGCCCTAGAGTGAGGGTGGAGAACAGACCATCGACACCGAGGTGGGGGCTATGGAATGGGCTTCGTCTCGAGGCGTCGTAAGGCGAGAGTCTTGCAGACGAACCGGCGGCAACAGCAGCCAAGAAGAGCTTAGTCTGCGTCTGCATAACATCCCTGAACGTGGAGAAGTAGGCCAGTCCACCAGACTGGTATAGCAGTGCCGCAAACGACCCTGCAGACAGAATTGTTGCCACTCTCAACACGGCCCTCGCTGTTATGGGCTTTGCGGGGAGTTCGTCGTCAAAGGGGACAAGCCGAGCTCGTTTGGGCATTGCAAGTTTCTCGACTCGAGGGCCGGCTTTGAAGATCGGGAGTGCAACATTGAGGAACCCGTCCTCTTTCAGAATAGGAACCAGGTACTGCGTTACGATTTTGGAGAAGGGCGATCTGCCCGTCAAAATCTGCTGCAGGTTGTGGCCTTCGGAGACCAGCTTCTTCGCTCGGTGGTAACGGATTGCGTGAACTTGGGCGACGGCACCCTCCACCAAATCAGTGGAAAGTTGGTCAACATCCGGATACTTCTCAAGCAACTCAGCAATGGCATTTCCAAGGAGCGCGGCCGCTTCTATGGCGCCGTTGCCTCCCTGGCCGGAAACCGGGTCGATCTAGAATCACGTTCGTGGTCAGTTTCTTTGCGCCGCCAGGTTGACTCCGAGGTCTGAGACGAACCTTGTGACTCGCGTCTCCGATGCATACGATGCGCTTGTAGTGCCATTTCTCGAATACATACTCCTCGAGAGGCACTAATGTGGCCATGATCTTATTCTTGTAAATGTCGCCGAACGTCACCTCCTCGTACAATCGATCCGACATGTGAGCCAGAGCCAGTTTCTCTGTGTCCTCCTTTGAATATCTGGGTATGTCTTTGCCGCGCTTGGTCTCGCCGACACCTTCGAAAAGAAACCAGTACGTGCGATTGCCCGGCGCGTCGACGATTAGGTAACTCCAGCCGTCGTTGTAGGCCGTGATTTGACGGCCTGCAGGCAGGTTTGCGGGTCGTTTGGATATGCCGAAAATGCATCTCGTATCAACGGGCACTCCTGAAAAGAAGCAGAAGGGGTCTGTCAGTGTTGCGCCTACGTTGCAAGAATACCATGTTCTTGGATGGTATTCTTTTTTCCCCGGTGCGACAGGAAACCTGATAGACTTACTTGACTGCTCGTCGTGCGGGAAATACCCAGGATTTTCTTTGATACCAATACGCCACATCTCGCTTCTGACAGTGCTATGTATGCCGTCTGCACCGACAACTATGTCGCCCTCATAGATTGAGCCGTCAGTGGTATGGACAGTGACTCCCTTTTCGGATAGCTCGATCTTGTTGACCCTCTTGGATGGGTTCACTTTGTTCTTCTGCTTGAGGTTGTCATAAAGAACTTGAAGGAGCATCTGTCTATCGATGAAGATTGAGGGATACCCAGTCCTTTTCTGTCGTAAGCAAGACAGCCAAGGTAACCACTACTCTGGATTTTCTTGCTGATGTGGGCGACGTACCGTGCTTCCAGATGATGAGTTACGTCGCTGCTAGGCGTGGTAGTGGCCTTGCCGTTCGCATCACGGTAGCTCGCCTGCAGATAAAAGTCACCCGCAATCTCTCGAATAGGCTCGTAGCACTGTATCTGGTCGAGGATACGGAACCCGTTTGGCAAAAGGCCAATGCTTGCTCCAACCTGGGGCGCGATTTCGGGGTACGCCTCAAGCAGAGTGAAGTCGACACCGAGCCTCTCTAAAATGTTCGCCAAGGTAAGGCCAGCAACACTGCCGCCAACGATGATCACCTTGAAGCCCATGATTTTCAGTGAGGTTTGCGGATCACGGTCTCTGGCAATGGAATTTGAGAGAATTTTCAGAATGAAAGATTGAGGGTTTTCTTAGAAGCAATGCCACATAAAAGCAGCGTGGTTTGTGGCACTGAGCATACCCAGACTTCAGAAGAATCATGTCACAGTGAAAACATCAACTTAGACGTAGTTACTATTCATTACTCGGATTCATCTTCGCACCGAGTCGGCTGCACTCGGTCACTACGGAGTATCGCGAGGCCGTCTCGATGCAAGGCTCGAATATTTCATGCCTTCAAAACGGGGGGCGTGACGCCTGGCCAAGCCTGAGGCCCTTTCCATTTCTGGAATCTGTTGCCGAGCTTTTCGGTATTTTCCTCTTGGTGAACAGGATCTGCAAGGTTCGCCTGTAATCGTGGGCTCATAGAAGAGAGCGAAGACAATAGCTGCTGACACATAAGGCGGGCCGCGGGCCATCAAACTTGTGAAATGCTTCCGCAGGCCATTTATTTGGTGGGTTTAGTCCGCGAGGGGGTTGACATGTACTCGGGATTGGATGAACCGCTTGGCACATGAGACAAGTGACATTGAACCGAGCGAAAGGTTTACGAAGGTGTATCGCATTAATCGTGTCTAGTCACCCCCATAGGACAATTCGATAACTGAATACAAGCGGTGTCAAGAGTCATGGCCAGTCTCTACGACAGATTTACCAAGGGTATTTCCTCCCCGCACTTCCAAGCATGGGCCAATCAGTAGAGACCTAAAAGAAAGGTTTACAATTACTCGCAGTGTTGCAGCTAACATCGTTACTCAACGTGTGATCTCACCTCACACACACTGTCTAGTTCCCCGACATTTACATACCCTCAAAACAGTCTTAATCTACAGCAGCTCAGTATGTGGATGTGCCCTAGTTATGCTGTCGATATTTCCAGGGATTCTTTTACTCGTCCTTG
The DNA here is from genome assembly GCF_026319265.1 of Colletotrichum chrysophilum. Taxonomy (NCBI): domain Eukaryota; kingdom Fungi; phylum Ascomycota; class Sordariomycetes; order Glomerellales; family Glomerellaceae; genus Colletotrichum; species Colletotrichum chrysophilum. Next base: position 56,054 of record NW_026517434.1, on the reverse strand, counting down.
CCATGTGATGTTGAAAAGTTCAAACAGGGCGTGATGTTACGAGATGTGAACAAAGATTTGACTCCTAAGCGAGCACCGATCACAGCAATTCGTGGACTTCAACCCATGCCATGATCCTCAAGACTGATCGAGCCAAGGACCTTGTCGTGGTTCCTCCGCAGTGGTTCCTCTGACACAGGGACAAGGCCGGCAATCTAACCAAGTACGTGGGAGCGCAGTCCGGGAACACCCTACCGAGAACCCAGATCGAGAAGAATGATTCCAAACACGCTCTTCGAAGGTGTACGAGCGGGGAAAGCCGGGGGCGATGGGTACAGCAACCGGGTCTTGCCGCCCCGTCTAGGCAGTCGATATGTGTTCCGGTTCCCGTCAGTGGGGCACGATGCTCGCGACAGACGGAGAGCTCGGTCTCCGTGTTGGCTCGCGAGCACGAGCTCGAGGAACTGCTTGAACGAAAAGGAAGCGACTCCCCACTTCACTTCTCTTGCTTTTGAGTTTCCGCTGGTCTACGTTCTACTTCTAATTTTCATTCGCTACTACAACACTTGACCAGTTTTATTAACATACCTTACATAATGGGGTGAACCGTCTCATGGATCGGCTCAACTTCAAGTCCCTTGAGAACTTCAATTAGATGATTAGACGACTAATGCGGATCTGTTGCGACACCATCACATAGGAGCAGAGTTTCTTCTGCAGGCGCTCCGTCACAAAAGCCACGACACTGCTCGAGGTTCAAGACCGGAGCGTTGCACAGAAGTGCAGCGGACTTCGGCCGAACGCGGCTGTCTCACGGCCGGAAAGAGCCTCCCCAACAAACAAGTAAGCAGAAACCAACCTCCTTGCCTCCCGGCCAGTTGAAAGCTTCGGTACGCCGTGCCGTTGATGTTACTTGAATTGGAGACAGCGCTTCTGTACGATTCAAGGCGAGCTCGACTATACACGTATTGTGTAGGCTCCATGCAGAGAATGGCGAGGGCAGTTGACAGCAGACCTGGGTGAAGCCTGCTCACTATCGTCCTATCGAACAATCGGCTTCCACTGCTTCTCTCAGAAGCAAGATTAATCAATCGTCTGTGTAAGTGCCCGACGTGCTTCTCGAACTTGAATGGAAGCAATTATCCTTCGATTCGAGAGGAGTTTAGATGTTTGATGACTTACTACGTACTTATTGCTGCCATGGAGTAGTTGGAGATATGGCCTGGGAGTCAACGGGCCCGGACGGCACAGTGAGAGGCTATGACATTTCGAAGAGCGACTTATAGTAAGACGAAAGGTTCTATGCAAAAGCTGTTGCCAGTGTCAACGTAACACGATTACAGAGTCCGCCAACACCGCATTCGTGATAAATGCAGCTCTGGAACATCAGGCTTGCATGCTGAGTAGTACAGAACAGGAAGACATCTGAATGTGCGGTGTTCCTGGTAGGTAGTCAATTTGCTCCTATTACGACCTCAAGCGTCATGTTCTACTGAGCACCATAGGCTAATTTGTAAACATGTCAATGCGTCTTCATTGTGATAGTCTCTGGCTATAGGCAAGAGGCAATATCATCACATATCCAGCATTTTGCTGCAACATATCCAAGCCACGGACTTGTAATGTCTGTTCAAATGTAGACTCCCTTATCACACTCTCGAGCATAGCCCAAATACAAGTATTTATCACACGCGACCCAGACGAGATGTGCCAATGTGCTTACTAGACGTCATTTCGAGAAGCCCTATCGACGATTGCGGTAAATTGAACCGCTGGAAACCAGTACCATTGGAATTCATGACGGTGAAAGTTGAAAAATCGCATTCCACACGTGTGTTAGTGACGACACCTCTGCCGTGGGCCACGAAGTACGTCATTGGTACATTGTCTGCCCCCTTGCGGCCTCCGGTGCAACTTGCAAGGTCCTCCCTAAGAGGCAGACGGAGAATTCTTGGGCTGAAGAATTCGATGCCATGTTCTAGAACCATGACTGTTCGTTGCTAAATTGACCTGGAGGGTTGCCTCGCTGTGTTTGCGGCTCTGCATCACACGCATGTTCGTCCGACATGGCCACAAATTGAAACTGGATGACGATGAAACGGGCTTTCAGCAGACCATTTTAAGAGAAGTAGTAAGAAAAACATGAAACAAGAAACAAAGCCTTGCTCGACCGTTAGAGGGTCTCCCATCAGACTACGACGCCACACGATTCATTGTCATCAATCACGCGCATATGTCACGCCAAGATATCAGCCGTGAAGGACGGTTCGGAGACGGTTCACAACGACTCGGAGGGAGGAGGGAGCCCGGAGCGAGCGTCGGGGACGTGCAGATGGCGCTAGGCCTAACATAGAACAAGGTCAGGGGCACCCTGTTTGTTTGGGTTCCACCGTGGGAGAGAGATCAGGTACCTGAGGGCGTTCATTGGTACGTTGTAATTTGCAACTTCTCCGTTTGGGCTGGAGCGGCAGCGGTGCCTGTGCAGCGGGCACCGCGTATTTCGTACCTGAGTGAAATCTCCGGCCAGAGGAGCAATATTCCAGTCGATATTCATTCCGGCTAGACCCGATCTAGTGCTCATCCCACCGTGGGCCGTCACGCGCCACACGACTTGTTCTCTTTCGCGTAGAGCTTCTTTTGAGTTGATACCTGTCATGTCATGCATGTGTTGGGGGGTGTGGCGGTGGCTAGAGATGTTGTTCCAAAAGAGGCCTAGACGAGATCAATATCGATTCTTCCCCCCGGGAAGAGGTGGATTGTCCGCGGACAGTGGTGGACTGTTGGGCAGTTCCTGAGGAGATGGGAAGAGGGGCCCCCACAGGCGCAGATGCGATAATGGCGAGGCTGCCGATGAACGAGATGAGGGGAGAGAGGGTTTGGAGAGGTTGGTTGATGGACGGGACGGCCAGATGGTGATGTCCGTTGCCCAGTGCCCTCCCTCGCCTGGTGATCAGTCGTAATGAGCGAGGTCGTGTTGCGCCCTGAAGAAGAGGATCCAGCTCTGCGACCCTTACTGGAACTGGAAATGCCCCTGAACCATCTCAACCTGCGTGGGAAGAAAGGAAAAAAAAAAGGACAGTCAGCCTCAAAGTTCAACGGTCGAGCTGTGTGCTGTCTTCGCAAGAGACTGCAGTGTCTTCGCAAGAGACAGACAGTGTCACAGTGGTTGAATGAATGAAACGCATGGATGACCCCCAAAGTCGATCAATCCAACCAAAGGCATCTCTAGACGGGCCGCAGGCAAACAACGCTCGGCTGCACACCTCTTTCTCTGCTCACCTTCGTTTCGGAAGACGGGAGCATTAATTTGGGCCCAAATATAGCTGCCAATTGGCCCGTTTATGATACGTGCGCCTTGGCTTTGCACCTGCACCTGCACCGCACCCCCTGGCAGAGGTCACAAGCCTTTACGGATGCACACATGTTGGGTTAGGTAGGGACTGCACTGCTACCAAGACGCCCGAGCGACAGCCCAACAGAGCCAGAGCCGGCTACGGTACAGTGAATGGGATTGGACTGGAGACCTGACGTGTGTGAAAGTGTGGACGCGTGGGTGCGAGTGTGAAGTGAGTGTGACACTGGGAAAGTGCGGCGACGACGGGCGGTCCTGCTGCTCCATTTCGACCCCAACCTCCGATCCCCGTCCCCGACTCGGCAAACACCTAGCAACACATCGCAAACGAAGGTTGCTTTTTTTTCTTCTTTGCAGCCGCGATAGCTTCTCTCCGTTACACATACCGCCTCAACCCTTCCACTCCTTCTTTATCCCCCTCAAACACCGACGACCGCACAATCCGAGTGCGCGCGCGACCACGAATCCCAGGCGATCAATTGCCCGTCCCGACCTTGCCAGAAAAACACAGCAGGAGCCATCCGTCATACGTTGCGACGTCCGTCCCCTTTCCCAAAACCACTCGAGCCTCAACCAACCCACATCACGCCAGTTCGACAACCGCCGACTATCTCCAACCGTCCGACCGTCTGACGAACTCCGAATCCACGACACACGCACAACCGACCGTCACAATGGGTGGCCAACTCTCAAAGATGATGGGCAAGATCTTCGGATCCAAGGAGATGCGCCTGCTCATGCTGGGTCTCGATGCCGCTGGAAAGACCACCATTCTCTACAAGCTCAAGCTCGGCCAGGACGTCACCACCATCCCCACCGTTGGCTTCAACGTCGAGACCGTCACCTACAAGAACGTCAAGTTCAACGTCTGGGACGTCGGTGGTCAGGACAAGATCCGTCCCCTCTGGAGACATTATTTTAGCGGTGAGCACCCCTCCTGCCTGCCTGCTTTACCCAACTGTCTCTCGCGAACTGCGCTAACGACCCCTATCCTACAGGAACCCAGGGTCTCATCTTCGTCATCGACTCCTCCGACCGCGCGAGAATCGAGGAGGCCAAGTCCGAGCTGCACAGAATCATCAACGACCGCGAAATGAAGGACAGCTTGCTGCTGGTGTTCGCGAACAAGCAGGATATCAACGGAGGTGAGTCCAGAAACGCACGTCTCCACAAGGCATCGAGAACGCGCATACTGACCACATCACCACACAGCCATGAAGCCGCAAGAAGTCACCGAGGCCCTCCAGCTGTCCAAGTTAAAAGACAAGATCTGGTACGTCGTGCCCAGTTGCGCGACGACCGGAGAGGGCCTCCTCGAGGGTCTCGCCTGGCTGTCTAACAACGTCAAGGCGCCCCCCGCTCCGGCCAAGAAGTAAACGACGAGTCACGACCCGAACCACCTCATCCAATCCGCCATCCGATTCCTCCTTTTTGACGAACGAAACTTGCCATCGCCTACTACTCCGCCACCAGTCCCGACCAAACAAAACCTGTTCCCCATCTCCTCGCCATTTCCGACTCCGCACGCCACTTCAGAATGCATGTCGGGGCATCGATCGTCCCTGGCCCAAGCCCCGCCGAGGGTGAAAACCGTGCCATATATCCTCATTCGCCCCCTTCCTTCGCGGCTCGGGCGACGGACGCAGGAAAAGATGCCCTCAGCGAGTAGCGCGCAGCTGACTGAGTCCACGCTGGGAGGCACAGGCGGGCTCGGGGGCTTACGCATCCTATGCTCGGCAGCGGCGGATCATCCCATCACCACCGCCAACCAACACCAGTCCCGCAATGGACCTTTTTAAAACGAAAACACTCTTCATGTAACGCTTTTAACTATCCAAGGGAGACCGGAGAGGGAAGAAAGCACGGGAAAAAGGGGCGGACATTCACCATCATGCGCTTGTTCTTGGGGGTTGCTCTTGTGTTCTTCTTTAACAAACTTCTTTCTATTCCATGTTGTGTGTTCTGAAATACCCGAGCTTTTTAGAAGGCGAGAAAAGAACGTGGTCCTCTTTTTACCTTTTTTATTAACTGTCACTTTTTTATTTGTTTTCAGGGGAGACGAGGGCCAAACGGGTAGTATTCATTCTTCCCCCTTTCTATAGTTGTATTGAAATGATGTACAAGATTGTCTGGAAACAACCGCTCTTCCTCTTCCTCGTCCATGTGTTGTTGTGAGAGGATGGGGAAGGGTCCGGTCGCGACATGCATGCAACGTGTGTGCTCTCGGTCTATGGTCATAACATCGTAGCCCAGCCGGCTGGGCTGTGCAGGCGCGAATCTGTGTTTCCCCCTTTCATCAGGGAGGAGGGCCGACTCTTTTACGAGGGAGGGCCGATTCACGAATCTTACAAAGAACAGAAATAGGAGAAGGGCCGAACGAACGGTGGCGTCGACGCTTTGACGATACAGGACGCCGCCATCGGTCGCGCCGCGGCGGATTCCCTCGTGGTAAAAGGGTCGTTTGCTGCCAACGGTGAACTGGCTCCATCACGGGTCCTGCCGAGGCTTTTCGTTTCTATCGCTCGGGGCGCGCGGACGACGTGGCTGACGGTGACGGGGCTAGTCGCTCAGACGTTTTTTGTTTTGCTGGTTAAGGGGGTAGGTGACGGTTTGGTTGTGTTGCGTTCATCCGGCGATGAGGATTCCGACCAGACCAGCGACCGCCGCGGCACCGAGCCCGAAGTTCGTCGGCGCAGCGGCAGCGGCGGCGTTGACGGCGGCGTTGGCGGGCGCGACCATGATGGGTCGGTGCCAGCCGCAGTGGCTCGACGTGCCGCGTGTCGCGCAGGACCAGTAGGTGGTCTGGTAGTAGCCCATCTCGGCGAGGTTCGGCTCCGGGCGCGGGGTGACGCCGGGGGCTGGGGGGATGAGGGAGGCGTAGTCGCGGGGGCCGTCGGAGGTGGGCGTCCCTGCGGCGGCGGCGGCGATTGCGACGGCCGCGACGGCTGGGGCCTCGGAGGCAGATGATGGGGAGGGTTTCTTGTGCAGGCGCGCGGGGCCGAGGCGGAGCGGGCGGCGGGAGCAGGGGGCGGATGTGTTTGAGGCCGAGGAGGAGGAGTTGGAGGGAACGGGGAGGAGGGTGTAGATTGGGGATGGGGTCGGGTCTGTGGCCTCGTCTGAGGGGGCCGAGGGAGCGTCGGTGGGACGGAAGGGACGCGGCGGGGGGCGGGTGAGGGAGGCGTCTGTGGGGAGGGACATTGTGCAGGGCGTTGGCGATGCGGGCGTCGCGGGGAGGGCGGTGGCAGAGGTTGCGAAGAGGATTAGGAGGAAAGAGAGGGGATGCATCTTGGGCGGGATTCTTGTTCTAGTGGGTTTGATTTGTGTGGTTGGGGAGTTGAAGTTTAAGTGGGTGATGAATGTGAGTCCGGCTCGGCTTATAAGAAGTGAAGATATCTCGCAGAGACAAAAGAGGAAGATGTGGAAGAGAATTGAAGTTCGCGAACCATTGAGGCACGGCGACAAGGAAGAAGAAGAATGGGAAAGGACAAGGGGAGCATTGCGTCCCTTTATCGTCTTCAACTCACATTGTCACCGATCAATGAGAACAGCACAAATAGGGGGTTCAGAGAAAGCGTGACGTGCAAACCGATCAACCGCCGTGTAAGCATGCAGGAGTCAGTCACATCCTCCCCCATCATCGTCGCGTTCCAGGACGCGGGCGTGACATACACAATGTTTGTCCAAATGTTTCTGTTTCCAGATTTTCTCCTACTTGGTCTCCTTTCAATTGTTTGGTGACTGCATGGGTGGCATTTCTGTTGCAGCATCCAACGTGGGCAAATGTCTGAGGTTCTGGCAGACCCTTTCTGGGTGATTGGTGTTATTTGGAGAGGTGGACGTTTGGAGACGTTGTGAGGGGGCCGGGATGATTGGGTGTCAGCTTGCGGTGGGCGTTCATGGTGGAGGGGCGGATTCTGTTAGTGCTGCTACTCTGTGAAAAAACCCACGGGATTTTCAGAATTTTGGAGAAGACTTCGGGTTTGGAGACGAGCACGGGGGAGCTAATGCAGTGAGATTAAGATGGCACCTAATTATTATCCGGAGTGCCGCGAGTTTGCTAATACCCGGACTGTGCCACCAACCTACCGCCGCCGATCCGGCCCCACCACCGAAAGACCGGTAGCCTCCGATCCGTGCTTGACTGCGGAGACACCCCGGCCGCCTGATCCTATTGCCCCGTGAGCACCCGAAACACGGGGTACTCATCGCCCTCCTCCAAGTTAATCACATTATACCGCGCCAAGCTCGCGTTGTTCTCCGGCTCGAGCAGCACAAACGCAAACGCCGCGTTCTTCTGCCGCGTGCTCACGCGGAACCCGCCCTTCGGCACCCTCACTGTCCTGCGGCTCGTCGTTGTGGTGATGGTGCTCTCGACGACGCCTTCGTTTTTGGAACTCGCGAGGGTGACGCTCTCCGCGGTGAGGACCTCCGCTACCCCGACAAAGTCCTCCTCCAGCACCGCCACCTCGACGCCCAGGGTGCGCAGCTTGTCGGCGACGGCAGCCCACGCGCGGGGGAAGACGTACGCTTCGGGGCGGGCGCGGACGAGGTCTGGCGCGGTGGGCGTGCTGTTGCGGAATTGCACGGGGACGTGGACGAGGGTGCCGTTGCGGACGTCGATGAAGGGCCATGTTGTGTTTGTGGTGCGCGCGTGGTCGGTGACGATGATGGCCTCGGTACTGGTGGTGAACTCTTGCCGTGCGGTTTCGATGGTGACGTAGACTTCTTCGGCGTTGTCGACGGCGGTCTGGAGAAGGGTCTCAACCGCAAGTAACCCTGCGGCGACGCGGCGCTGGAAGTGCTGGTCCGCAAGCCTGATGCCCCGTGTCTCCGTGAGGAAGGACACCGCCTGCAGGAGACCAGCGGAGTTATGCCCCGCGCGGGAGACGGAGCTCGGCTCCGTGAGGACGGGAAGGTCAGTGCCGCCGCCGGCTGTGAAGTACGCGCTCGTCCGCAGGCCATGGCTCCGCACCCTGCCCTGGATCGCACGCAGAAAGAGGCCTTCCCCGAGGGCGCGGATGGCCGGGTGGATGTTGGGGTTCTTGACGTGCGACACCTGGACGTCCTGCGCCTTGAGCCACTGGCCCTGCGCGCCGAGCCGCTGACTTGCGGTGTACTCGTGCGCGTCGAGGAAGATGTGCGGGTCGAACGCCGACAAAAGAGTCTTGACGTCGCGGGTCTGCTGGCGCTGGAGGAGGGCGTGGTCGCGGTTCGGGTCGTGGTTTGAGGCGAGCTCGCGTTGGAAGTAGGCCACGCCGTCGGGGTTGTACCGCGGCAGAATGAGAATGTTAGCCTTTTCGAGGACGGAGGCTGTCCATGTCTCGTTGGAGGCGAGTTTGGCTAGGAGGGCGAGAATGGCTTGGTCGCCAGCCGGTTCGTTGCCGTGGACGCCCCCCTGAAGCCAGATCCGGAGCTTGGGTGTCGAGGAGCCAGACGAGAGGTTTAGGTAAGGAATTGAGCGGTCATCTTCAGAGGTGAAGGGCGTGTGGTAGGTTGCCCATGGGTGTTGGTCTGCGATACCTTTCAGGAAAGATTCTGAACGATGTGTTAGCACACGCCTTGTTCTTGAGTTTCAGCATTACCAACCCAGCGTGTCTTGCGATGTAGGACCAGACGTTCCGTTGGCCCATCCGTCCGGTACAGTCTCATCATTCGCGAACGCAGGCGAGAGCAGCTCGACGCCTTCTACATCGGGGAAGAGCTTGGAGACGAGTTCGCTGTCTTTGGAAACCGGAATTTGGTTGTCCGCGTACTTCGTCTGCGCCGATATCAGGCCTGCTTGGAGCAATCCAACGGCCACGCTTCTAAGGAAGTGCATCTTGTGGATAGAGGACGAAGACCGATGATGGCTTGGATTCGTCTCGTCGTGGTCACAGGCGCAATCTCACTCAACCATCATCTACCCTGGGCTGAGCCCCTTCATATACGCTGAATCCTCGCGGGGCCCGAAATCGGGGAGTTACGGTTTTCTCAACTCGGTATTCGAAAAGTATGGGGTCTTCCAAACTCACCAGACAGAAAATGAGCATTCTATTGTCGAGAATGATGATGGTGCAAGGCTTCCCCGCCATAGCGTCAATCATCGCGCCGTGGCACGCATGGCATTGTAACCTCTTGGCAGACAGCTGTTTACCAGACAAGGAAGGTGAAGATGTTCTCCCCGCCGGTGTGAATCGGGGAGAGTGCGATATTGAGCGAAGCAGGCTCACCATGGCAGAGAGAGTATTGTCCACCACCAAGGCTTTTGCTGGTGGAAAGCGCGCCCAAGTGGGCACTTGGCCATATGATGGAATATGATGCAATCCCACCGCGTCCGCTTCCCCTGTCGGTCTTCACATAATTGCACCGGCTTTCAGTTGCCGCCTTCAGAAGATTGGAAATCTCTGTGTATTTTCACGAGCGAAGGCGATGTAAAATTGGAAATGCTTGATGCAAATTTGTCCTGGCCCGAAAATTGTAACATCCAGCGAAATATTCTTCTGTCACGTATTAACGAGTAACCCGCCGCTGGGCGCTCTCAACGCACCTTTCAAAACATCTCTTCCAGTATAAATTTCAAAGATGAATTGAGAGTGACCAACTACTCGGCGGGAAGGGAGCTTCACTGATTACTTTTGCGAATTCTGACCCACGAAGTCACCCCTCCAATACAACGGAGATGCTAACAATAAAGATGTGGTCACTTGACGCCTCTGGCTTTACCGAAAACAATTTTGCACCACTTCTGAACATTGGGAAAAGCTGTTTCAATCCCGCTCTCTGACCAACGTACGTATCTCAAAGACATGGCCGACCAAATCATCGTCGACTCGGCGGCCTCATAGACTCCGACCCCAGCTCAACAGGATGCGCCTCTCCCGGCATCTCGACAGGAGGATAATAACTCGGAGCCTCCACCACAGTCGGATACTTCGCTTCCTGGCTCACAGCGACATAACTCTGCGTCATGTCCGCCACATCTCCGCGTGCTCCCGTGTTCCTCTCCCTCCTCTTGTACCAAAAGAACCAAGCCGCAAGGGCAAGGACCACTGCCCCGACTCCTCCACCGACCGCACCGCCAATGACACCGGCTTGATTGTTAGAAGGCTCCGAGCTGCTGCTGGCGGCTGAGGAGGTCGTAGGTATGGAGGAAGACGTCGAGATAATCGTCGAACCGGATACTGTAGCCGAAGACGTCGTGACAACCTCCCCATCTACAATCTTCACACCCTTACCCGCAGTACAGCAGTCCGTAGCATTATTATTGTTCCCGCAGCAGTAACTCCCATCAGCGCACTTCGTAACCACAATATCCGTCCCCGTCGCGCCCACGCCTTCGGTTTCTACCATCCCCATCGTTAGCACGCCAAAACCAAGCAGCCCAGCAACACATCCACGCCAGCTCAAAGTAGCAGAAACTCACGATAATCATCCGATATACAAAGCTTCACACACTTGGGCGACTGCCACGTCGGATCCGTACAGCTCTCCCGCCACGTCAACCGCCCGCCCTCGTTCCAACACAGCCCGTCCGCCTGGCACTTGTCCCCGCTGACGACGTTGCAGCACATGCTGTGCCCGTTGCCCTCGCAGGGCTCGTACCGGTTATTTTCAATGTTGGTCAGGGCGTGTCTGTCTGTGCCGTTGGGGACGAAACACGTCCCCTGGACCACGGTGATGCCTGCCACGGCAGTGAGAAAGATGAACGGAGCGTGACGCATCGTCGCTTCTCGGCCTCAGAAGTCGGCTCCGTAGAGTAATGGGTGAGAAACGGGGAAGATTCATGGAAAAGTCAGGCTGCGGTAGAAGTTCTGCGTGAGACACAAGAGTTACACCGTTAGACGCCGTGGCGGCTCCCAGCTGAACCGCAGGGTGCGGCTGTGAAGAGAACGTCGGTACTTTCGTGCAACTGAGGATTTCGCCCCGGTCAATAGTTGGGAAGGGTCTGCACATCAGGCAGACGGATTTCAACCGTCTCAATTTAGCGTCGCTCAGGGTCTCACTCCGTCGCGCGGGCTGAGATGTGTTGTTCACGATCATCATTGGCTTGTCTGGATAGAACGTCCGCAAATAAGCCTTGGCGCAGTCAGCCTCAGCGCCAAGTTGGGCTGCGGACAGCCTGTTATACAGCCCACAAATTTCCATAATGCTTCCATGAGCTACTAGTCATCGTTGAAAGAATCACATTCGCTGTCGTGTGATAGTAGGACTTACATGGTCGGGCACACTACCCTCGCAGTAAAAAGCGTGTTCACGACTGCGAATAGGAACCTGCGACGTGCTACATTAAACATAATACCTACGGCCCGCCGTTTCCCATGTAAAGCATCGCGCTGGATACCGGCAGTGTAGCAACTCCATTGAAAGCCCACCGTCTAAGCTGACCCGGCAGTCTTTTTGAACATAAATTAGCACCTGAAAGATCAAAATCATTATGATTCCGGCGCCACTGACTGAGACATCCCGAGGATCGGCCCACTCTCGTTCCTCTCCCGAACGAAGACGCCCTCGCTTTCGACCTTCCATCCCTGCACGCCGCTGAACTGGACGAACTGCACAGCCATCTCCCACGCTTCCCGGTCCGCCGCATCGCCGCTCTCGAACGTCTTCAGCTCGAGCCAGGGACTGTCTGGGTCGGGGTCGAAGAGCTCGCGGAAGAGCATGGAGTATGATGTGTTCCGCTCCATCCAAAGATCGGCGATGTCGATGTTGCGCATCTCGTCGGCGTCCTGGAGGATGTCGTTTCGAGGTACGAGCTGCACGAAGAGTCGGTCGAGGCGGGGGACGTGTTGGACAAGAGTGTTGAAGTGGCTGGATAGTGGAAAGATGCCGACGTAGGAGAAGTCACGGATGGAAGGTGCGATCAAGGGCTCATCGTTCGGAAATTCTTCCGCCCCTAGAAGGGCGCCGAGCATCGAAGGTGGGCGCTTGAGATAGTATTCGTATGTCTTGTAGACGCGAGTTGACGAGCCTTCGTTGAGAAGCAGACTTTGCCAAGGACGGATGGTGAAGAGGTCGCATGGGACTCGTTTTTGGTGCGGGTTCTCGGGGGACGGTGCGTCACTGGATGAGGACGCTTTCGCTTTTGACTTGTACTTGGACGTGACCACCTTCTTGCTCTTCCGCGAGAGAGACAGGATATGCTGCGGCATGTCGAAGTTCCACGCATCCCCCAAGAAGAGCATTCGCGAGAGCAACTGCGCCAGAACCCGTGGTGAGGCGATTATGCTCAGCCGTACCGGGTCTACGTGCTCGAACAGCGTCCTCCACAACCAGTTGTAATCCTCGCTATACGACGCCTTATTCGCGTGGCCAGACTCCATGAGCTCGACGCTGCTGGCGAGATGCGATGTCGCGACACCACCCAACGCATCCTCGACGAACATGGTCACGGTGGTGACATAGTTCGTCAGGTTGTTGTCTCGAAGGAAGCGGAGGAAATCGATGGTTGCGGCCGGGTCGCGCGTCTCTTCTATGAGCGGCAGTTCGAAGCGGTCGATTGTACAGACGACATGGCGGAAGAGTAGAGGCAGAACAGCGGCCCTCCACAGCTTGGTAACGACGGACACGTTCTTTAGATCCCTATCGAAGAAGGGGTTTTGTAGCATCAACGAGCTTGGCTGGTCGTGAAGCTTCGAATCGGAGGGCGCAGGGCGATCGAGATAGGTAAAGATTTGGGCCAAGATCTCATTCGGGAGATCGTCGATAGTGACGGCCATGGTCGGCTACTGTTTCACTGGTGATTTCTGCCGAGATTTGATTAGATGCAAGCTGAGCACAAGTTGTTGAAGTTGCGTGGTTGAGGTTCTGCAATGCAGATCGCGGAACTCTGTTTCACGGGAAGGTTTCGGTTTCAAGATCAGACGGAGCGATTGAGGCGATTCAAACAACGGTTCGGATTAGACTGAGAGGATCAGTCGAGATGACTCAAATGTTCTCGAGATAATTGAAGCTCTCTGAAAGCTGAAGCGCGTCTTTCGGGACTTTGAGTCGGCGAAATTGAGCAGACTGGGAATGGAAATGCGGCATGTCATCGCGGGGTTTCGGTCCAACCACAGGAGCCCCTAAATCGCCACAGACCCCCACTGTAGCTTCCCGATAAGGGCGATAACGATAAGAGCTCCGGAGCTCCCTTCCGGTCTTCGTCTCGTAGCTCATGAAGCTTCAACTTCTAAGTGGCCGTAGACAACCACCTCTTCACTGCAATAAAACCAAAGTCCCAAAATTAGTCGAACGGTGAAATCCAGTCAGCAATTACACAACCTTGGCTTCCCTCAGCCGACGCAACCCTCGTGCAAGTACTTGCTTATTCCACAATCAGTAACCGCATCGTTCTCCACCGCGGTGCCGCTGCGGCGCATGCAGTGCTCCCTTCCGAAAAGAAACATCTTGGAACATCCACCCTTGCCATCAAGAAACACCAACAGACCGCTAGGTAAGAATTGCCCATATTGAAGAACACAGGATCGTGATTAAGCGGCCGCTACCGGACTTTGCCATTTGCCGTCTCCAAGAGCACTGGCCCCCTCGTCAGCTATGACAAAGGGCGGGGAAAGCGGGGGTCCAGGTGGGCGCGAAGCTTGGGAATGTGTGGTGAAGATGGAACGGCATGACATCGTTGAGACGAGGGGTGGCGGCTGAAGGGCGGGAAGTATGGCGGGTTTTGCCCGCATGCTTCTAAAATCCCCGGTCAAATGGTCCCATTCATATCAGGTAGCTTTCTGGCTTGTTAAGATTTCGTATTGCCGAAGGGTGCCATTCCGCTCGGAAACAAGGTAGCCCCAAGTCTGATTCTATTTAAATCAAGTCTCAAGCTCCCGAACCGCTCGGATATACCTTTTGGAGGATGCAATTCCTCAGTTCAGCTGTTGAAAAGTCCATCATGGCTGCCAAGAACCACCAGAGACCACCCTTCCGCGCGGAGCACATGGGCTCGCTGTTGCGACCCAAAGCTCTCACGGACAAGCGCATTGCTTTGGATGAGAAGAAGGCTGTTGAGATTGCTGCGGATGAGGAGCTGAACCGTCTGGAGGAGGAGGGTGTTCGTGAGATTGTCAAAACGCAGCTTGATCTTGGCTTTCACGCCATCAATGACGGAGAGTATCGACGTCACCAGTTCTGGGGCAACTTCTTCCCTGGTCTTGAGGGTTTCGAGGAAGTTCCTGCGCCCAGCTGGGATATCTTCCGCATGTATGTGCCAGATATTGCGGCTTTCAGTAAGTCATCAGGTTCTTATTTGAGCAAGGACTCCGTGATTAACCATTCTCCCAGTTGAGAGCGACCACAAGCCAGGAGAGTCCATCCTGTGCACTGGCAAGATCAAGCACAAGGGCAGCACCTATCTGAGAGAATGGGAGTACCTCAAGACTCTCATTCCTCCTGAGAAGGTTAAGGACGCGAAGCTCACCCTGCCCGCACCTGAGTGGTACCACCTGAGATACAAGAAGGGCCATGCATATCCCAAGGATGTCTATGCCAACGACGAAGAGTACTTTGCCGATATTGCCAAGGCGTACCGTACGGAGCTGGAGTTTTTATACGACCACGGCGTCCGTAATGTCACCATTGACGACCCCAACCTGGCGTGTAAGTTTCTACCTTTCCGTCGGTTTCAGAAAGTCGACAAGCTAATAACCACCCAGACTTCTGTTCAGAGAAGATGCTCCAAGGATTCAAAGAAGCAGGCGAAGACTCCGACGCCCTGCTGCAATCCTACATCAAGCTCTACAACGACAGCATCAGCTCCCGCCCGGCCGACATGCACCTCGGCATCCACCTCTGCCGCGGCAACTTTGCATACTCCCGCCACTTCTCCGAGGGCGGCTACGACCGCATCGCCTCCCGCCTGTTCAAGGAGATCAACGCCGACACGTACTTCCTCGAGTACGACACCGACCGCGCCGGTGGTTTCGAGCCCTTGAAGGAGCTACCCGCCCACAAGAACGTCATCCTGGGCGTCATTACGTCCAAGTTCCCCGAGCTCGAGGACCTCAACAAGATGCGGGAGCGGGTGTTCCAGGCGGCCGACTTTGTGGCGCAGGGGGCTGGGCAGACCCGCGAGCAGGCGTTGAAGAGGATCGGCGTGAGCCCGCAGTGTGGGTTTGCTAGCCACCACCTTGGCAACTCGATCACCCACCAGGATATGGTGAAGAAGCTGGACTTGGTGAGGAAGCTTGCTGACTCGATTTGGCCTGGCGAGCCCTGAAGGATATGAGTGTTCTGAGCATTAGGCGGCGTAGAGGAGTGGCGTGTTGAGCTAGTTAAGTGTTTGTTGTGTGTACATATGCGGCAGGAGCTCTGTACAAGAAGCGGCCCAAGAAGTATAGTTGCTGTTATTCGAGCAGTACGGGAACACGGTTATGAAGTCGGAAAGGTGTCTCTGATAATTTGCATATTCTCGATGCCACCGCCACAGCTCATTGACAAGTCAGTTGTGATAATATTGAGCTACTGCTCGAACCTGGGTATCTCTGGGCTCTAGGCCCAATAAATTCGCCAAACGCCGTTTCATGTGCCTCGTTGGCGACCATCGCCCGCCACTACGCTTCGAAATGCCGGACAGCAATGCCCTCGCAAGCTTCGATGCCGAGGCTCGTTCGTTATGTCAAGACTCCTCCACCCGAGGCGCTCGCTCGGTCCACATCCACCTCTTTGCCGTAAATCTAGCGCCAGTGTTCTGTCGATGGAATCGCAAGCATCACATCGGCAATGGCTGAGGGTTATTACCAACCGTCTTGTAGAGTTCACGCAGCTCAAACTCCTCGTGCCCGCCTTCTGGCACTTCCCCCACCACGCGAGCAGGCTGCCCCGCCACGACGCTGAAGCTGGGTATGACCATATTAGGCGGCACGACGGTGCCCTCGAGTATTCGAACGTAGTCCTTGACGATGGCGAACTCGCCGATAACGCAGTCGCGACCGATGTGCACGTGGGTTCCGATCGAAGCAGCTTGTATGACTGTGTGTTGGCCGACGAAGACGTGGTCGCCTATCCGGAGGGGCATGTAGGTGAAGGCACTGTACAAATCAGAAAATCAGTCAAAGATTCCTCAATTGGGGCCCAGAGTAGGAGGAAAGCTGCTCACCCCTTGTACATTCTCCCCGGCGGGCGGAGAACAGCCCCTCTCGAGAGAAAGCAGTATCGACCGATCGCGACCGCGGTATTGTTCGCAGGAGCTCCGCCGGAGGGTTGTATCGATCGTGCAAGGTCGCCGCGGATCATGACTTCGGGCTGGATGACGGTCTTACCGCCTAGCATGATGTTTTGGGTGCCGACGAGCGTCGCCTTGCGGGCGACTTTGTTGCCCGTGTCCTGCGGTGGGCGGTCAGTTTCCGGCGATCGGTCGTCAACGTAGGAACTAGACACTTACGGTCTCAATATAGTCTCCTTTTGCCGGTCTTCGCGACATCGTGAGTATTAGTTCTGGGCGAGGGGAGTGGTGTCCAGGAAGGTAGGTGAGTCGCTGGCGATAATCGTAAAGCAGGCGCGTTGGGGCATGTGCTCTGACGTGTTTGCTGGCCCGGGCGGCGTGGGGCGGAATTGCGGCGCACTCGGGCTGTCAATTGACTTCCCGGTGGCTGCTCCGGCCCTAGAGTTGCTGATGCCAACTTTCAATCCATGAACCCCAATTCGCTGTTCACATCCAATAGTTGAGGAAGGAGTTTGATTTGGTCATACGGATTACCTTTTTTTTTTTTTTTCAATCATTACTAGATATCAGTGTTTCATTTTAGTTTAGCGGGTTGTCTGTAATTCAATAAAACACCCAGTCGTTCTTGCTGTTCTAGTAGTAACACTCTTTCTTCACACGGCTTTTACACTTTGTGGTAGCATGCTTTTCCCCAACTTTGCAGTCCATAACAACACACTGGCTAGCTAGCTGGGTGGATATCAGTCTGGTCTAATCGTCGTGAACAGCAAAAAATGAAGATGCGGCCAGTGTGGATTGAACACACGACCTTCAGATTGATTGAATGAAGTTTCCCAGGTTCGGAGACCCGCTTCAGTCTGACGCTCTCCCAACTGAGCTATGTCCGCCGCTCATCTTCCAGGCAGCGATGCGCTCCACACGATCATGAATCACACAGCGCTGTGTTGGCTTCACACATCTACAACCTCGATCAAACTTGCAGTGGGAACAAGATGAAGTTTGAGTAAATGTCTTTTGGCTGCGGCAGGCCTGCCAATTCCCTCAACTGATCCGAGGGGGCACGAAGCTTAGCTCCGGGCCTCAATCGTAGACCCGTGAAATGAGAAGCCACAAAAAGGCTCCTGGATCTGAGGGATCGCAGGCAGGGCACGTTGACGTTGACGTTGACTTATTCAGCCTGCTGTCCACAACGCGGCAGGTAATTCCCTCGCAGTCTGATCGATAATGAACTGCGAGCCTTCCCTCTCCATCCTCTTCTGCGGCTGTTTTTGCCTAGCTGGCGTAGCCCCTGCGATTACTAATTCTCATATACTCGTAGAGGTGGGTGCAAGGCTAATGCAGCCAAAATCAATATTACGACCCTAATTCTAAGACTTGCGACTGCATGCATGGTGGAACGTGAGGCCGAGATACCTGACCCAAGATGCATGAGATCGGCCCGCACCGCTGTCGGTGGATCTTCCCGAGAGGGCAAGAGCTACAAATACTTCTCAAAACAAATCTTTGGTTTATCGCCACTCGCCCTGAGATTCTCAAATCTTACTGATCAAAGTTGCTGTTGTTTGGGTCCTCCTCCCGTGCCACCTTAATGCATTCTAAGTAAAAGTACCGTGAAACTTTGATAGGGTAGGCAAGGATTTACTGCAACAGGAAGAGCAGTCAACTCATTGCCTGGTGATAGTTGTCTTGCTCTGCACCTACTAGTTTGCCTAGGTGCATTTGATTACAAGGATGATAGAAACTATTGCTTATTTCCCTGCCACCATTCCTTGGCAGCCGCCAGCTCATCCGATAGCCAGCGATATGTGTGAACCCGGAAGGACTCCTGGCACCCGAAACCCATTGTGATATGTCTCAATCCATTTCGAATGCAAAAGTTGCAGCTACTGACCGCAAATATCAACTGATAAGGGGAAGATGAGTATAATTATGTGGACCATTCGCTAGCGATCATGGAAGATTCGCCTTGCTGGTCATTCCATAACACCCAGAAAGCCTCGACCTGATCTGATCATACCTTCCTGAACTCGAAATCTTACGGCCCAATTGAAGATGGAAGCAGACCACAAATCCCATTGGGAGTGCTCTGTTTCTAATGGAGAGACTGGGAAGAAGGTAATAACTCTGTGGACTCATTCGTTGGACGGACATTAATGCGTATCCTGATGTAGAATGACACCAGCATCCCGGACGAGGCCGCACAGGCTTGCAAGCGGAAGGGTTACGCCTCCTTTGGCGACGATGGCGTAACGGCGACAGTCAACGCCTATGGTGAAATCATGCAGATTACACGATACTTCGGCGAAAAGTCAGGGAACCCGTCGGGGTTTCTCTGTGCTGAGATGTCGGAAAACGGCTACTCCTCGCCTTATTATGCATGGGAGCGTCTGGACGACCTCAATTCCGCGTCTTCCAAATTCGACGGGGGACTTAATCTTCAGATGGATCGTGAAGACATCAAGGGGCTCAACTTGCCACAGATGTCGTTTGTCTCGAATCGTTGGCCACACTTCAAGTTCGCACAGTCAGAAAAGGTGTCTTGTATCGAGTACCTCGTGCGTCAAAATACTGTATATCAAATATACAGATTGAATCTCAGCAATATCGACATGGGGTCTTCCGAGAGCCCTCCAACAATTACTTACAATCCTACCGTTCGCCTTCGGGATCTCGACTTCACAAAAGAGGGCGATGGGTTCCATGAGATAAAGCCAGACCAGGAGCAACCAGGCCAGGACCAGGCAGCTCAGGAACAGTCGGCTCAGGAACAATCGGCTCAAGAACAATCGGCTCAGGAACAATCGGCTCAGGAGAACACAATTCAGAATAGAACACATATGGAGACATCGGACCAGATGGAATCAGAGTTCTCTGATTCAGATGACGCCGAATCAGATGACTCGGGGTTGGACGATGGCTATGATCACAGAAACGGATTGAATGCCGGTCTTAAGGAGAAGCCTCTGTCAAAGGATTCTCATCAAGACCCACAAGTCCCCGAGAACAAAGACGCCAGCTCCTCGGTTTGGAGGTATGACGGATCTAAGCCAGCAGGGTTCGAAAATAATGTCGGCTTATTTATATCGCCATTCTCAGGCGATGTGCCTCATCAATCTTCGACCGGAGTGTAAGGGGCTGGCCCCTAGGCTTGTTCAACGTAGAGGTGCCGTCGATTGACTATTCTAAGCTGAAGAGGAGAAGGACTTTACAAGAGTGGGCGCCTAGCTACAGAGATACGTGGTCGGGCTAGGCGGTGTGCCACGGTAGAATAGTGGATCCGGCGGAGCCGGATCTCGGTAACTGCTCCGGCAGAGCCGGAGATCCCGGCCGGGCTCTAGCCCGTGACACGGAGAGGGCCAAAAAGAACAGTTCATTGTAGACAAGCCATCTTGGGAAAAAGCGAAAAAGTCTGGATATCTGGTCATTACCTTTGCTTACGCATTGGAAGAGATTCATTTATGTTCTGGGCTCATCGCGTATCATCGTCCTGGACGGGACGACATTCGCGCCGCCAAAGCGAACCTATCCAAACCATATGATCGTTTACAACTCAACACCAAATCGCATCTGGGTTTCACATTCTGGAGAAATGTGGAACACATTTTGTCTGTTTGCAGCATTCCAGTTCATCGCCAGGATAGTACCACCATTCAGGAACAACCTGCGAACAAAACTGAGATCCCGGACGGTCAACCCTCTTCTCACACTCCACCTATTGCACTCACATGTGGTGACGTTGCTAATCACAGAGTTGTTACCAAAGCAAGCTTGTGAGTCTAAATGCCTGTTCGACTAAGGGGTTAATATCGTGCTGATGGAATCTAGTCATGCTTTCCAAACCTTGCTAATGGCTTTGCAACATGCCGAGGAAAAGCTAGCAAAAGAATGCCCCCATTTCAAGCCAACAACACCACCTTGCGACCACACTAACTGCGAAATCTACAGACGCAGCTGGCTGGTATGTCGCGGTCACGTCAGGTGGCTTTGTGAGCATTGGGCAGTGAACCTTGTCCAAAACATCGGCGAGACTATAGGCGATAGATATCAACAAGCCAATCGTTGCTGGGTCAGTGGCAAAACTATTGCGGCTCCAGGGGTCGAGCTCTCTTGCGATCTTTACACAGACATTGCTCTCCAAATCATCAAGGTTGGAGAATTTGTCCAGTGGAACGGAGAAAAGCATGAACAATACGACAAGCTGGATAATGTGGACGCTCTTAAGACTGTTTTTGAGCTTTGGTTGGGGGGTCTCGCCCACAACAAGTGGAATGGCCTGCACATATTTCCTCGTTTAAAGAGTGAAATGCCCCAGAAATTTCACCTTGTCGATCATGCACTAATCTGGCGGGCTCTTAAGTCTGCAGAGAAGCTCGGTGTCCAGGTCAACTTCGTGTTTGACTATCGAGAACGATCAAAAACCGAAAAGCTGTCAAAGACGATAATTCCAGTCTCACATCAATTCAGACGCAATATCCACAAAAGATTCGCCACTGAGAATCCGACTTCCCAAACTCAGATGATCGCAACAGTTCGCAGCTTGTCGGAGACAAACTTCTTTTTGGATGTTGAAGATACTTCTCTCTTCCATGCTGCGGCATGTGGATTCTTCGACCATGTTCCTGAAAGCAAGGTTATCACGTGGCAGAATACTGTGGACTGCCAAATACGCCGTCCAAATTATGAAGTCACTGACTGGAGACACCCCCTTCAGTTCGCAATGGCTGTGATCCTTTGTTCTCAGCAGAAGAGAATCAATGAACACACTGCTGAAAGAATGTACAAGGATTCAGTCTCAGTTCTCCTTAGTGCGTCATCCCCTGACGGACTCCTCGCCGGACAATTGGATTCGACCTGGAATCCGGTTATTTACGACGAGAAAGATAAGCACCATTCTTATTGGTCTACCACATTCGAAGTACCTTACATCCTGTGGAAATATCAGCCTGGGTATAGCGAGAGGGCCGGAACGCTTCGCAATACTATATTATCCAAAAGGCCCCACCGTCCGCGTTTGCAGAACCTCATCATGGAAGAAACGATTCCCTTCGGCAACGATATTGACCAAAAGAACATCTTGGAGATTCCCGACAATTGGCTTTATGGAGAACCAGAATTCTTCAGAATAAAACCAAATGTTGCTTCCTCTCAACTGGCGCGGGGAGTCCCTTTTGACGCTAGGAAGCCACCTGGGGCCATCGACGACAGAGATGGACACGATTTAAAGGGCATTATTACAAACGTTTCAAGGACCGGTTTCCAGCCATCTGCTCAAAATGACACGAATTTTACAGACTCAGCCGTACAAGAGACGTCCGAGACTGTAGTGCAGATGACCCTCAGTGCTCCAAATCCAGCGAATGTTATCATACAGAGCTCTGAGAAGCTCGTACATTGCCTAGAAGAGCAACGTAACCGCGAAAGTGCCAAAAAGAGGCTGCTGCAATTTTTTGAGGTCAACGAAGCAGTTGGACAAATTTGCTGTGGTGGATCTGCCGAGGAAGACGAGCTGGCTGCGTTTTTTAAACGCTTCAGTCGCTATCAGAAGTATTTCACTGAAGACGTCGTGGCATTCTCCAACAAATGGGTGACTGAGCTGCACTTGTCGTTCTGGGTCCTTGATCAGAAATCTGTGCTCGAGAGACGCAACAGCTTTCCCCCGCCTGACGAGATCGAGTTGGAGTTTCTTGGTCAAGCTGAAGACGGCCTAAACAAGTGGTTGCGACGGGCCATGATGAGTTTTAGATTTGATGGCGACTTCATTGACCGATACTGGACTTGTCATTTCCTACAGCATGACCCTACTGAGATGACCAGCGCTGGAGATGCTGTCAAAGACATCAGAGACCGCGACGTGAAGGCCAAAGTAATGAAAGGTCACTGGAAGCAGCACAGTGTGCTGGAGCTTGTCTTGATCGACAGAATTCTAGAGCGTATGCTTCAGGCCACGGAAAGCATCTTCAAAGAATCGCGAGGGGTTTTGCAGCAATCTCTCAAGTCCAACCGAGCAGTCAAAACCCAACACTTCCAGCAATCATCGTTGGCGGATGCGCTTACGCTGCTAGAGGCAGATAGCAACGATGCCTTTTTGTCTGCGAGCAAATTATGCCACAAGGTCCAATATCTGCTTCAGGCCGTACAAGACGATCTCGACGAGAACCTCATCACGATACGGGCCTGGTCGGATCGAGGAAACAAGGGGAAGCCTACACGATGGACTCGACAAGACGAACAAAAATACTGCAGCACGATTTCCAACTTGCAAGCCTCAAATGACCAAAAAGTCCTCGAACTCCAACAATGCCATACAAACATTGCCTCCTATATCTCATCTCTGAACAAGAAGGTAGATGACATGAGATGCGAGTTGGAGCTTCGCGGAGCTGACGACATCCGCCGGTTCACTTATGTCACTGCCATTTTTCTTCCCCTCGGCTTTGCGACCGGCGTATTCAGTATGAGCGGGGCACCGGCTTCGGTGACACTGGGCAGTATGATCGGGACAGGGGTCATTGCACTGTTGCTAACAGTGGCAGTCTTGACTAATTCCAAGTCTCTTGAGGATTGGATTTGGAAACCTTTGAAGAACACTTGTCAGAAGTTATTTGAAGATCGTAGTAGTACTATCGCCTCAGCGTCTACTTCTACTGGCCCTTACGCACCCTTGGTTCGCAGGCATGGAGCAATGGCAGCAGACGAAACTGTCTTCTCCTCCTCCGAACCCCTACGAAGTCAGGGTCATGATACAGGAAGGAAATGGACCATAGACCTCAGGTTTCTCTGGGAGGGAAGAGAGAGACAAACTGTCGAGAAATCGCAGGCATGATGGGACTGCACAGAACCAGTAGTCTCACACGGCTCTAGCAAGGACTTTCGATAGGCAATAGATTTGTCGACGAGATAAATACATTGACTGTGCAACTTTAGCATGTGGCTATCGAAGAAGCTTTTTCAATTCGACGGGAATGACGTACTGGGAAAATCGTCCTCATCAGAAACTCTTTGATTGATGAGTTGATGGGACTACGGAATCATGATGAAGGCGGCGAACGGGAAGCTCTTACTATGATGCTTGTGTCATCAACACTCTCGATCAGTCTCTACGGGACCATCATAGTAACACAAGAATATATGAGAAAGTTGGGACTTCTGCAAGAGATAGACAGACACTTATACTTTCTTACAGTCAGCACTAAGCCGGAGCGAGAGATGCGGTCATAAGACTCGGACGGCGTAATTAAGCGATGCTTGACATCATACTGATGATGTCGTCTTGAAAATAACACGATCGAGGTGGTGGGCTTCAGCTAGCTTAACAGGTTTCTGACTGCTATCCCACAATCAACAATGCGATCAAGTTGAACCGCGGCGAAGGAGTTTGAATGTGTTATTGTACACCCAGGAAAAGTACCATCGCCCCTACTTTCTGCCTTGGGCCAGGAATTAGTATGAGTCAAAGACCTTATCACTTGGTGAATATGACAAGCAGCAATTCGCCGCCCTAAACGGCCTTTGTAGCCACCAAAGAAAGCGGCAGAACGGGCCTACAATCAGTCACATGAACCGCAGTCAAACAAGCGAACGCCACGGGGCACCCCCTATGGTAGCCTTGCCTGTGTTAGGGATATGTCAGCATGATGATTCGCAAGTACCCCTGCGTATAACAATGGTTGACCCTACCAAGCTGGCGAGGTCGACGCCAACATGCAACGCATTACCGGAACGCGTATCTTCGGCCGCCTCCGTTCGTTAATCCTATGAAGTCCGGCTTCCGCCACGGGTAGCATCTGGCACCCGACAAGCACATCCGTGGCCACTCCATCTCAAGCAGTCTTGGGCAGAACTTCTCACGATATTGGTTCGGTAAAGTTCAAATTCCCCTCTTGCCGCTTTAGGAAGCTCTCGCTTGGCGCATAAGAGGGGAGAACATAGGGCTCAGCCGCTGCGGCCCGACCCTCAAATTGGGCGGTTAGTCTCATGCATGTTGTAGGCGAGCGAGCCACTATCGTAACAAACTGGCTGGTCAACGATGGTTTACCGATCGCCTTCCCCTTTTCATTTCATGTCCCTTTGACCTGAAGCTTTAAGGCCATGGACAAACCACAGCCCAAAAACGGTTTCAGAAATTTGTGGAAGGAGAAGACATTGAAGTTCAAGCGCTTACTCACCTACGACAATCATTTTTCGGAGTCGCCCACTACGAATGATAATCATTCGAGTCTTGACGACCCGGAGGCCAAATGCAACCTGCCACCTCCTCTGGTCACACAGCATGATCGTCCGGCATCTGTTATCGACTCTGTTGAAGAGCACCAACAGGGAAGTCTTGCGTCGGAAATATGGCAGGATGCATTCGAGAAGATCAAGAGCGACGAAAAGATGAAGGTTCTTGTCGAGTTCTACGAGAAGGCAGTCAGAACTGCGCTAAATCACGGTTTGGTTACTTCTGTTACAAGAATCAGAATTATGCGGCTAATCGGTGTAGATAAATCAATGAAGAGCACCATGATGAAACCATCAGATCCGAATGGGAAAGGACAATGTCTCAAAATGGTCGAGAATGCCTTGAAGGATGCGGAAAAGCATCAGGAGGCCAAAACCAATGCCATTGCTATTTTGACTGCAGTAAAAGGACTGAGTTCGTTTGTCGCCTCTATGCTCTCAGAGTGCCCTCCAGCAGCTTTAGCCTGGGCTGGAATCTGTGCCTGCATTCCCGTAAGCTTTGAACCTATGTTGTTAATTCCGTGCCAGTACTGATATGTGTTTGCTAGTTTGCCGCAGCTCCGATCGAGCAGGACAAGAAGATGGCATCTGGGCTCCTATACATCTGCGAAAGGGCACCTGCGTATTTTGATTTGCCGGGTAAAATTCTGACGCAAGGGAACAGCCACGGAACGCTCCGAAATTCGATTCAATCTCTTTACGGCGGAGTGTTGAAATATGTTATGCCCAGTCTGTGTCTTGCTCACTCGAAACGACTTCGTCGATTCTGGGAGGCTCTGACCGACCAAGCCCAGTGGGAAGACATGTTGAAAGGCATCAAAGATGCCGAGACGAGTTTGAATATGGATATCCTCGTCCACCTATCTTCGGAGAGGCTTCACTGTCTTCGAGAAATCAATGAGAGCTTGGAGAAAGCCAACGACCGCGAAGAAGCCAGAGCCAAGAGGAATCTTCTTCATTGGCTCGAGAGTATGAACAACCAAGCCCGTCTTGTGAGCACCAGGAAGCCTATCGAAGGAACTTGCCAATGGTTTTGTCAGCATGATAAGTTCAGACATTGGCTGGCTAACAGCCAAGGGCTTCTGCTGGTCTCGGCTGGTGCCGGGTGTGGTAAATCCGTTCTTTCGAGGTACCTCATTGAGGAAGTGCTTTATGAAGAAAACCACACCGCAACAGTTTGCTATTTCTTTTTCAAGGATAGTGATGCGCAGGCCCAAACCTTTATGGACGCCTCTAAGACAATTCTTCATTGTCTTCTTGAGTTGAACCCGGATCTGGTAGACGAGTGCCTCGAGTACCTGCCTGACGACCTTAATAAAGTCACGGAGTTTCAAACGGTGTGGAGGGTGTTTGCTCATATATCTAGAAGATTGGGCGACAAGCAGATCATTTGTGTCCTGGATGCGTTTGATGAGAGCGCGTCAAAACACAGAAAAGACTTTTTGAGCTGCCTGGAACAATACGTTCTTGGCAAATACGGTCCTCCACAAGCCAAGTTTATTGTTACGACGCGAGTATACCCTGAAATTATCAGTCTATTTGACTCTCTATCTTCCAATATGATACACCTAGAAGGTGAAAACGATGAAGAGAAAGATCAAATTCAGAAAGAGATCAACCTTGTCATGAACGCTCGTCTACAATTGTTGGTAATTGAGATGCCGAAACTTGGCCAGAGAACTCTGGAAGTCATACGCGAAGGCATGACTCGCAGGGGTCAAGAGCAGAGGACATATCTCTGGATGCATCTCATGTTCGAATTCATCAGAAAGGGGGCCAATTTTCCTACTCTTGAGAAGTGGCGCGAACTTTTCCGGAAGACTCCGAAGGACATTAATCAAGTCTACGAAAGGCTGCTTCAAAGGGTCGCGCTGGAGTCAAAGGAGGCTGTTCGTACGCTGTTAGCTCTTATCCTTGCAGCAGAGAGGCCTCTGACAATTACGGAACTGAGCACTGCCGTCAGCGCACGAACCTCCAGACTTGAGTCGCAGGATTTCAAACTGGATGATGTCCTAGTGGAAACGGAGTTCAAAGACTGGATCCTCAAGCAATGCGGCTCGTTCATCACCTTCCACGACCGTAAAGCTTATTTATTTCACCAAACAGCCAAGGAATTTTTGTTGGGCGACGGCGAAGGCAGCCCTGGCGCTTGGCAAGGCTCAATGACCCAGCACGGCATACATCGATGTATGGCCGAGTGCTGCATATCATTTCTCGCTATCGAAAAGTTTCAACAAAGAAGGTTATCCCAACAGACATTCTGACCTTTAGATACAAGTATCTGGGTTATGTGTATCGGGACACGGATAGAGCATCTCATCTCGAAGAGCTCCGTCTTGAGCCTTTCATGGAGTACTCGGCGGTAAACTGGTTGAATCATTTTCGGAAATGCCAGCAACCAGTCTTCTCCGGCTGCCAGTTTGTGGACATTGGCAAGGACTTCTTCGACCTTTACCTAAGCCTCTTCACAGAGAAACATGCCGGAAGCTATAAACCGTGTGATAGATGGAGACGGAGAGCATGGTACTTGATACTGATGGCATCCAAACCTGACGGAGTATTCCCAAACATGCACAAGGAGAAGAGGTACAGCTATAAATCATTGTCACCAGACACTTTCACTGTGTCGAACATTGCATGTCTCCTCGATCAAAGGCGCCTTCTAATGTTCGCCTTGGACGTGCTGGAGACAAGCATCGACCATGCGGCAAACGAAACTGCCATTCATTTCAGGACAATCGACCCGGTTCTCTCGCATGCTCACTTCGCGGCTCTCGGCAGCTCTTCATGGTGCCTAACTCATCTCCGAACTCAAGGTTATAATATACACCTCAAAGACTGCGACGGTCAATTCCCCCTTCACAAAGCAATGTTACGGGGCGATGCGCAAACGATTGAAACCCTACTAGAGTTCGGTGCCTCGAAAACAAGTCTTGATCGCCATAATAGAACACCAATCACGCTTGGCATGGTGTTAACCTCTAGCCCGTGGATCGAGGAGCACGTTAAATCTATTTTGAAGAACGAATCTGAGACGCGGGATCTTTTGTATCACTGCGCCATCGCCGAAGCGCCAAACTTTCATGATTTTTTGCATGTCAATTCCCCGGAGCGCATGGCAGAAGCTCCCGATATCATAAGCCTAGGGGCTAGAGTACGGCGTCGTATGATTCGCAACCGCGCCGAAGAATGCTCCCCTTTGAACAGGCTACTTGGCTGGGGAGCTCACCAGCGTGACCTTGGATTTCTATACGGCAATGACCTCACTGCCCTGCATTTGACTGTGCAAAGAGAGGAAAGGATCTGCAATATGTTTGTTTTGTCCAAATACCGAAAAGAAATGATTTTTGCGGTCGATGGGTCTGGAAACACGCCTCTTCATACTGCGGTACTGGCAGAAAACTTCACTGCACTTGTTTTCATGATGGCTGAAGTCCTCATGCCCGAGACTAGTGAAGAGGAGAAACTGGTTGTCAAAAATATCAAGGGAGAAAGAGGCGATACCTTGTTGCACATGGCGTGCAGAATAGGGCATCAGCAGGCAGCGGAATTTTTGATGCGAATAGGTGTAGATGATTGCATTCTGAACGACGATGGCCTAACTGCAATGGAACTCGACCGGCCACCGCGGCTTGGCGTTGGACTGGCAGAGTTGGTTGTTCTCCGGAGGCATGGATCCTGATTTCAGCATTTGGCGATAGCTTGGTTGTTCTCAGGCCGAGGTAGATATTCGCTACATCAGACTTACAATGCTATACTTGTTTCTCCCTCACCCAAGGAAACATTGACTCAAGCTAGATATTATCGTCCCGATAGATATCTTTTGGGGGTTTTCTTGTCTTGTGTGACACAGAAACATGTATTGGAAAGAAAGCTGCTTTGAAATATGTCACAAATTGAACGAACACTGACATGATAATCGTAGTCATTACCAAACACATTTAACTCGGTCACTGACGCAGGCAAGTGTTACATACAGTAAAGGACCTGTTCGTATCTGTGATCTGGCCAGCTGGTATCATTGCAGAAAAAAGCTGTTTCTCACTCTTCTTCAGGTTTTTGTCTGTGCTCAGAAGACCAGAACTCCATTCATTGAGGTGCTTTAATTTTGACTGGAATCGAATAGCTCAATGCTGTCAAACCCATTTGTCTGCAACGGCTGCCATCCGCCCACCCTGCCTGCAACCCGCTACAAATCTCTGGACCTTACGAAGAGAAACCAGAAACCTGGCCTTGAGGGTTTCATTGGCTGACGACACAGTTATTCTCATAATACTCTCGATAAATATACAGTCAAAATCTAGCTTGAAATCGATTTCTTCGGGGACGATTTATAAACCCTATCACCTTGAAGATTGGTCATCTATGATCAAACGGAAGTGACTGTCAAAGGAATCAATCACAAAGGTTCTCGGTCCATCAAGAACTCGCAGGCTGATTGGGTCGGCCTTAGGGCTACCAGGAGGTTCTGTGGTCTGAAAAAGTCGGACCTCGATCAATAGAAATATAAACTTGCCGTTCAAGAGAGCATTGGAAACCGACGAAGTCCATCTATTGACTGGGCCCTATGCATTAAAAACAAGTAATGTCATCCGCAGACAAACGAGCAAACGCCACGAAGCACACATCACCCACATTACACACTTCCAACAACTCCCTACATCGCGTCTCTAGCGCCAACACACCGCACCCTCCAACCTCACAAGCGCGTTCACCGCCATCACCCATCCTCCCAACCCAAAAGGCCGAAGGAGCATCTCCCCTCACCAACACCTGATCCTCCCTCTGCCCAGCTTCCTCCACAGAAGCCACACCCACACCTCCACCGCACCAACCGCGGCTGACCACCCTCCTCCCTCGCCTCAAGTCCCCAATTCAAAATAAACTCACCACATCTCTGCCAACAGAGCCACAAGCCCAATATCCGACCGACAAACAAGCCACTCTCCCAATCCTTCTCTTAGCCCGCATATATTCCCATGCGCAATAAGCGCTTGGTGGTTGCGTCCTGCAACCGCTGATTGGTCCACGGACGCCGTGTGTGTCCGCGCTCACCACAGCCGCGACCACTCAACCATAGACCGAAAAACAGATGCATTCTTTTGATTATGTGCAGACGGACTAAGGTACAGTCTGCCTTAGCCCAGCATTTCGCAGTGCAGTAAACCTCGCAAAATCGGATGATGGGCGCGCCGAACCCCCTCACTTGAGCAGCCTGCCTTGTTGGTGGAAATGTTGTGTCGCGGGCCTCTTCCGAACCTCTCTCACGCCATGAATTGGTCATTGAAAATCCAAAAAGATGTCAGTCGCTGAAGCAGTCTACACATCTTTGCGACACCACCTGTTGCCCGCGCCGCAGGAGGGCATACGTTGGAGAAAAACTTGGCTTACAGCCCAAGCTCGCCATAATCTATATCCTGGTCCCAACAGAAGAACCCAACCTGGAAGTCGGTAAAATGCCCCGACGCAGGATCCGGGGGGTGGTCGACAACCAACGGCCGACGGCCAGGCCAACAGGCCGCATGTTGGTCCTCTATCTCCCAGGCAGACGGAAAATAATGGAAGAATGCGCCTCGCGGCCATGTGGTCGTCGGACTACGCCTCTGTCGATAGCAAGGAACGCTTGGCGTTGATCGGACGGTTGACAGAGGCCGATTGCCGCACAATCGGGTCTGTCACGGAGGCAGACATGTTGAACGCATCTTTCAAACGGATTCTGGGATATTCGCTGCTGTGCCTTACCCCTTGGGTGCACGCTGTTTCCAGACTGCTGGCATCTAGGCAAGTAGGAATTCCGTTTCGAAGGGATCCGTAACCCCAAGACCCCGTGTTTGTCCATTTCCACCATTAAAATGGCATCGTGATATAATCAGGGGCTGCGAAATGTCACTGCCAGGTCGCATCGCACCTCTGACGGACGGAGTAAAGTTTGTTAAGTCATCTTACGGCTAGGAGGGGCATCTCTCGTTTGATCTCCCGCACATCGGCAAAAAGTCAGGACGAACGACCTTGCAGGCTCCTCAGGGAAGGTGATCCCCCATAATTGTGGTCTTCCCCCTGACAATAACTTCGTGTTGGTTGAGAGTCGTTTTTGGGGAAAGGGAGATCACCGCAATTGGGGAGAATCGTACAAGACTTGGTCAGTGCGTTTAACAGTCTGAAACGTGGGCTAAGGAGCTAGTGACCGTTTGAAACGAAAGCTTCCCCTCGGTTGGAGAACGGTTAAGGTCGATTACAGGTGGGAATGACTTGGGAAATGTCGTTGTGAATTGCAACGCAAACTGCACGTTGATGAATTGAGTTTTTCGAGGTTTCGAAGTGTGCGATTGCCTAGTTTGTGAAGGTGCGGGCGGCGCGGTTGGTGTCTGAGACGCGATTTACACGAGGTTTCCGTCGTCCCATGTCGCGGGTCTGCGATCGGCTCATGGGGGTTTAGATTGCGGGCAAGGATGGTGAGGGTTTGTTGGTGCTTGTCCTTGTTCTTGGCGGGGGTTCTTCTCGGCTTCGCGACCCGCTGGCTGGTTCTGACAGTACAGTGGTATACAGACACGATGGAGGATACCGATCACCCGGAGAATGAGCATGAACGCCGTAGATGGCCACGATGATGACCGCGCCTCACTCACGATGATTTGAGATGTCTGCGACGAGAACCGATAGCGACCAAGCCTCGCGGCGCTGACGACACTTGCGACACCGTGATTCAGGAACAGAAAGGCTATTACTTTCCGACGGAGACTCCGCGAACGAGGTTCACCCGGCCGGATCGCATATAAAGTTTGCCATTCTGAGGTGAAGCAGATGACACAGGGCTCATGGCGCCCCGCCGCCGGTTCCAAGGTAGGATTCTGCCGACTCGTGCACCAGGAACCGTTGCCATTTTACCGGCGAATTCTCCTTTGGCTGTGGACAAGGCGCGGGAGAAGCTCGCCGCCGCGACCGAAATCCCCTGGCCTCCCGCGGAATCTCAAACGTGGCAGGGCAAGAGATGGCTCGTATCCTGGGGAAAGGAAAAAATGTCCGTACCGACGGGACGGTGTGGTATTGCAGATCTCCAGACGAGGTAACGGTGACGTGACTGCGTCGAGTTTCAGGTTCGCGATGTTTGAATCGTGATGGCTGACGGGCTGGAGAAGAAACGAGGTTGTGGCAGAGAATATCGCTGTTTCTTTGGAGAAAAGGTTCAATACGGGGTCGGTTGTCAGGAGACGGGAGGTTCCAGTCGCGTCTGAATTAAAGTGCGATTGTGATGTGATGGGTTCTGAGGATCAGTGGAGCGTTGCGGGCGAACAGACATTGTTCTCGCGGTGAACAGTGCGTCGCCTTAGCAAGGAAACGAAACGTTCTGGACGCAGGGGACATGACGCCGAGAAAGTTGGGTGTCGGAACGGCGGCCGGGCTTATCGGAGTGCCGTTGATCGTAAGCAGCGAAGAAGAAAACGGTGCGGTCGGCCGGTCGGCGACATTCCGGGAGCGCAAGATGCCCAGATGCTTGGATCTTGTCATTGTCATGGCCAGCCCCCCGGAAAGAGGCACTTCCGCCGCGATGTCTTTGCAGTGATGGTATTTGGGGAAACAATGTCATGTCATGTGTCTTGCCAATGCTTCCCCAAATAAACAACCCCTCAGTAATTCTCTCACTGTGACTGCTCACCCTGGGTAGTGTACGACCTACTGCACCTGCTGGCCGTCAATTTTAGAAGCAATGCCGCTGATTGAGCCAGTCAGCGCGGGGATGGTGGGCTCCTCCAACGGCTTCGGTCCCACGAGCAGCCGTGCTATATTTTGTGAGCGTGCTTAGCGGAAGCGTGGCAGCCGACAGTCGAGTGCATCCTGAGGGGGACCTTGGCCACCGTCAGCCCGTCATTGCGGTATGAATGCGGATTAGCGGCGAGCGGGCGAGAGGCGCACAAGTATGGAGACTGTGAGGGGTTCGAAGTGGCCGGTTAGCCGCGCCCACCCGCGATGGAGACTTGACCGTATCGAGAGAAACGGTATGGCGAGGTGACATTCTGGAGGAAGGCCATGGCACAAGCGAGCGCCACATTGGACGGGCTGCAGATGGGAAATGAGGAAGGTACTTTGACGTCCGCGGAGGAGTGGCGTTTTCCAGTCCGTGAGGGTCGCAACAGGTTTCCAGCCAGGGTCGACTTTTGACAGGACATTGTCGAGACGGTGGCATCGACGACGAGGAGGAGAAACAGAGTTGGCACCATGTCGGCTATCTCAGACGGCGTGGTTGTCTGACAAGCGGACGTTGGATGGTGTATTCAAAAGCCAAGATGGCCAAGCCTCTTGGCTTCAGAGATCCGCGCGCTTTCCCACAAACCCAAGACATTCCAAGCGAAAACCCAGATTCATTGTCATCGACTCGTGGATAGTAGGTATCCGTAGGCGCACAGCGGACGCAAAAGCTTGCAGCCATCGCGGCTGACATGTTCCGTCATAATTTGTTTCTTTATCGAGGGAAGGGGCTCATCGCCCTGGTCGAGGTGTCAGCGTTTGGAATCGGGAGATTAGGCAGCTCTTAAGACCGGCGTGTTGGGACGGTGGCTCGCGTGGCTGTTTGAAGGATTGATTGACAGCGTTTTCCCAACGCCATGTTTTGAAGATGGATGCAGTCAGACGGGTAAGATGCTAGCCATGTTTCTGGGCCACGAGGTCGGTCGAAGTCGAGGTCGATGTGCTCATCAGAGGTCCCAACAGGCTGACTGCGTCGTGGTGCAAGTTGCTGGAAGGAGCAATGCGATGGACGAAGAAACGGTTTCTGCCAACTGAATGCAACTGCCTGCAAAGGCCGGCAAACGGGCCCCTCCCAGCCACTGGCAACCAACCCTACAGGCTACAGCCAGGCGACGGCTGCCGTCTTGGTCGCTTCCAGTTTACGGCGTGGTTGGTGGCTGCCTTCCGACTAGACGCGCATTGCGCCAGGCATCCCCGCAGAGCGTTGCAAGGAAGGGGAAGGGTCCATCGTGGTGGTGTGGGGCCACTGCCTTCCTCCCCCGGGACACTACTATGTAGTCTAAGAGGTACGTGCCTTTGATTTTACGGTTGCCCGTTTGCTCTCACCTTCCACCTTCCACACTCGAACCCCCTTCGTCTCATCTCTCTCCAGGAATACCTCGTAGGGAGAGCAAAGGGGAAGGCTTGAACATGGCACTCGGCAACCTTCTTTGACCTCAATCTCCACCCTCTGCCACGAGCTACCCATACCCGACATGGGTCGACGGGCGTTCTTTCTGCCCTCGAGAAAGAAACTCTCCAAGGGCACGGACGAGATGCTTGCATGACCTCGCATCCCATCCTACCTTTCTACTACCATCCATCCTCTCCAGGGACACATGAGAAGAACATGGAGGTGGGCCAAGAATGACTCCGTGTTCCCAATTGCCTCAATTCTCCTTCTCCTTCCGTACCTCTCTCTGCCCAGAGCGTGCCCCCCCTGAACCCCTTCCGGATGCCATCGCGGCCTGCCTCCAAGAGACCCCCTGCACCGCCTTGCATTCTGAGAAGGAAGCCTGCCTCGTCAGACCCGAACTAAGTGCGCCTCGTTCGGGTGTGGATGGTGCTGGTGCGGCCAGCCCATCATCCCAGCTCCCAGTTCAACAGACCTCGAACACTTCTTCAATATAAAATCTACTTGCTTCCGTCCCGTCTTCCGTCGTTCCAGCTCCAGACCAGTCTCATCGCATCAAACTCAATCAACTCATAAGTTTCCTTGTTTCCTCTCTCCCTTTCTCTTTCTCTGTCAACCGGCTCTTTTCTTCACTCAAATCCATTATTCATCGAGTTGCTTTTCTCGTCTTCGCTTGACCGGCATTAGTCCTGTCTCGGCCCAAGACCGTTCCCCATTCGACCTGCACGATTTTAAGCGCCGTACCTAAATTCGTCTCTGCGAGATTGCCCCATACCACCACGACGTTCTTCGGCCCGCCGCATCACCTATTCATTTTTTTCTTACTCACCTGCCTACTGCGTGCATCCAATCCACTTGATCTAAGAAAAGATCTCCGGCCACCGGTATTACTTTGTTATATATCTCTGCATCCGGATCTCCCACCAAACCGCTCCCAATCTCGTCCTCCAGCCTGTCGATCACCAACAGACAATACCCCCAAAAGACCGACAACATGCTCGCCAAGACCTTTGTCCTGCTAGCCACCCTGGCCCTCGCCTCCGCCGGCCCAGTCCCCAGACCAGGCGGCTGCGCGACCTCTCCCGCCAAGCCCACTCTTCCCACCAACGGCAACGGTACGTACCCCACTTACACACTCTCACTCTTGAAGCCATCACCATAACTAACACTCTCCCCGAAGGCGTCGAACTCCCCGCGCCCGCTGAGGACCTCGTCCTCAAGCACATCGCCCTCGGCCACGGCATCCAGAACTACACCTGCACCGGCACCAACGCAACCGCCATCAGCGCGACCGCGACCGGCGCCCTCGCCGCACTCTACGACGCCATGTCCCTCTACCCGAACCAGGGCCCCCAGGCCCTCTCCATCGACGCCTTCAACAGCCTGACCACCAACGCCGTCTGGGGCGCCAAGCTGCCCCTCACCTCCGACGGCGTCTCCAAGTTCGGCGCCTCCTCCGCCTCCCCGTTCCCCACCCCCGGCGCCGATCTCGAGATGCCCGGCCTCAAGGCCCTCCCCTTCATCGGCGTCCACTTCTTCGACGCCACCGGCGTCCCCACCTTCAAGGTCGGCGAGGATATCTTCGCCGGCGGCAAGCTCAACGGCACCAAGGCCCCGACCGCGGCTGACGTCGGCCCCGAGAAGACGGGCGCCGTCGACTGGCTCCGCCTCGGCGACAAGGGCGCCAGCAAGGGCATCACCTCCATCTACCGCGTCGTCACCGCCGGCGGCGTCGCCCACGCCTGCACCACCCCCGGTGCGTCCGACAGCGTCCCGTACGCGGCGTACTACTGGATGTACGGCCCCAAGGCATAAGCTCTCCGGCGCAGAGGCACTTTCAATCTTTTCATTCGGCGTTTAAAACCATACATCGGTTCACAGGGTCTCGGGGCGGTCGTCTCTTTTTTTTTTACGGTTCTTACAAAAACTCTCACGGGTTTCATTTTTTCGGTTCTATACGTTCTCTCGACAGACAAAAACTTACTTTGGATATACCCCCGGCGCGGATGCTAGTGGTGAAGATAATGGGGCTTTCTGTTTATGATGTGGTTGGGTTGGACTGGGTTACATGGGACATAAGGAGGATGGATGGCTTGCTATCGGCATTCATCATTTCTTCACTGTCCTTGATTTTCAACTGTATTTAGTAGGCGTTACACGGGACATAGTCTCAAATCATCGACTCTGCAGTCGGCTTGGCTCTGAACAATCTGCTTCCACTTGTTCCACAGTGACCTTCTTAACTCAAGACCCTGCCCGTAGATAAAGACGCTCTTGAGCTCATGTCGTTAACACATCTCCCCCAGAAACGCCAGCATGAGGAAGTTCTAGCTGAGGGTAACAGCAAGCAAGTATGGGTATTGCGTAGGTCTGAGAAGTCGCGGTCGATGACTGAGATTCGACTTAGAAGTTAGATGACGGGTGATAGGCTCTATAAAACACCCAAAGAAGCTACCCGATAACAATCCAATATTGGCAGCTCTTCGGTATCATCCTGAATTCGGCACTGCGAATTGGGTTAGGATACCTTGCTGCTGTTTACATGCCTCGTCAGTCGCGCCGAGCAAGCAGCGTTGCCAAATTATTGCCCACTCCCCCGAGTATTCTACGGTAATACACCAAAAGTAGTGATACGCGACAGCGAAACAGAAATAAGTCGGCCGCCGTGCTTCGAAGGAATCTGAGGCCAGTGCCGCCCTAGGAATACCAGACCGGCCAGCTGCCCAGGAGATTCGGTACCTGTCCCGCTTCATCGATGAGACCCAACAACCATGCCTGCTGGCAGGGATTGGTATAGGTCCAGAAATTCCCTACATCGAGGCGCGGTTGTTGATAATATAAACGCTCAAAGAGCCTTTCTGAGGACGCCTCAGAATTTTGCTAGCGTCTCATTTTGTGGTGGTGCTTGTTCTGAAGTCACCGCTGCTGATGCCCTTCCCTTACTGTGGTCAATGACCCATCTGTGTCGTGGCTTCACTTGGATGCGTGCTCATGTCGTCACCTGAGTAACCACAGATGATTTTGCAGGTATACACTGTGAGAAGTGACCAGCGATAATCAGACACTCTCCGTCAATAAGTTTCCATCCACGGTGATCGGGGAAAAACAAACCGTCCAGCTGGCTCGACACGCAGCTCTCCTATCTGGATAGAACACCACGAAATCATTCGATTGGCGTTGGTTTTTTCGCAAGACCTCCAGGCAATATTCCCTTTTTTATAGCAGAGGGAGTGCGCGAATAACCAAGCTTCCCAATCCGAGGCCATGTTGTTGGCCGTATAAAACGCTCCAAGGAACCTTCCTGAGAGTGCCCAATATAGGGACGGTTGGGAACAATGAGACATCGACGACTCTAACGGTCTGGAACTTATTGCAGTCTCGACCCATCCATTTCAGTAAAGATTGACTATATCCAAGCGCTCACGACAATCTCCTCCTTGATATCCCCGGAGTATCCTAGAAGACAAATACGTCGAAGATAGCGATTGCTAACAGCGAGACATACAACTGTCTTTAACTTTCTCGTGCCGACGGTGGCCTAGGAACAACAGGTCGTTCAACTCCTTGCCATCAACGTACCACTCTAAAGGCGAGACCTATTGGTCTGAATTGCAATATCTAGACGACATCACTCTTTTATAGCACACGAGAACCTACACGACTCAGCCTCCAATTGCTATGTAGCTGATGCCCATAGTCTGAAACCCATTGGCAAAGAGCGGGAAAGAGTCCAGACCGTCGTCCATCATCGCCATCCTACTTATCTACCCATGAGATGTCACCGGCGATGCCATTTTGCGGGGCATCGTGCAGACTTGATACATACACGTCTCACACCAACACCGGCGATGAAGAGTCCAAGTGCGAGGGTGACCTACCGTGCCTAATGAGTACGACGACAAATACGGCAAGAGAAGACACTTCTCAAGCACTCACGCCATATTCAACAGACCCTAGTTAGGACCATCCTCCGCGGAGACATCTACACTGGATGATGACGCGCCAGCCAAGCCCGTCAGTCGACCTCAACTGAAACCTGCATACGCGCAATGAAACCTCTGATCAAAGAAATTAGCCAGCGAACCTCAATCAATCATTGGTTGCGCATGTCCAGCTGAGAGACATCTTTAAGCGCCGGTCAGAAACAAAACATCTCAGATATATGAAAAGTCGAACTGCCAGGGACGTAGGGAATTAGGTAAATTTGGGACTTGTTCCTCCTTATTCTTTGTCGTGTGCTCATTCAGCCCCTCGGGTGATCCAGTCCCCCACGTCTTCCTCCATCAACATCTCTTCTACCAAAAAAGCTGCCATTCAAGACAATGCCTATGCCTATGTCGTCGTTGACCGCTAGTCCAAGTTTCAGGTCTCCGAATATATGAGCGCGAAATGACATCCCATCCAAAACGTCGAAAATCGACCTCCAGTCTCTGCAATCCCAACACCGATTTTGCATGCTGCTTGCCGTTCGGGCCGCACAGAATCTTTTCGTAACCGTTTACCTTCTGCCATCGAGGCCGCCGGCGAGATCGGCCTCCAGACCGTTGCCCTGGCCGTGACCAAGGTACTCCTGGGGTCGGGGGTCGGAGGACGTCCAGCCGGCCTGACCAGAAGGAATGGGCACTTGCCCAGCGGCGGCCTGCTGAGCTGCCTGGGAGCCAGCCTGGGTAGCTCCAGGGACAGTACGGACGAGCTGACGGAAGCGGTAGACCTCCTCGAGAATCATCTTGCGCATCTCACCGACATCTTCGACAACCTCGAAGTCGAAGTTAAAGGTAGTGGGGCAGTCGGGCTCGTCCGAAGCGTCGTGCCAGATGTGAAGGTAGGGGTGCTCGAGAGCCTGCTCGACACTGATACGGCTTGAGGGATCGAAGGCAAGCATGCGGTCGAGAAGGTCGAGGGCGTCGGGGTTGGCCTGAGGGAACAGGCTGGGGAAAGGCTTCTTGGGCATGAACGGCAGGTTGCGGACGTACTCCTGGGCACGAGGCGAACCGATGCGGGAAAGTGTTTCCTCGTTGGGAGTTCCGAGGATGTGGAGGATCTGGTTCAGCTGGTCGACGTAGTCACGGCCCTTGAAGAAGGGTCGGCCGCCGAGAAGCTCAGCCAAAATGCATCCCACCGACCAAACATCAACTGTTGATTTGTCAGAAGCTGCACAAGGGTGCTGACATGTCCGCCTGGAGAAATGACATACTAGCTTTGGTGTAGCTTTGGAAGCTCAACATAATCTCGGGAGCACGGTACCATCTGGTGGCAACGTACTCTGTCATGTATCCGGCATTCTCTTCGGGGTCGACGGAGAAACCACGCGCAAGGCCAAAGTCGCAAATCTTGAGCTCGCAGTCGGCGTTGACCAGCAGGTTACCGGGCTTCAGGTCGCGATGGAGGACGTTGGCGGAGTGGATGTACTTGAGGCCGCAGAGGATCTGGTAGATGAAGGACTGGAAGTGGGCGTCGGTGAGAGGCTGGCCGGATCGAATGATAGCCGCGAGATCGCATTCCATCAACTCTGGAGCACCACGAGAGTTAGCATATTACCGCATTCGGACGGGCGGATGCGTTCGGGAGAAAGCGTACCCTCGTACAGGTAGGTCTCGTTGAAGTTATCGGGTCGAGGAATATCCATATCGTAGAGGCAGGTGATCTGTTGAAGCAGGCTGTCAGCATTTTGTCTGGGGCGTCGTCGTGCAGCAGCCGAGGGGTGGTGGCGCGCGGGGCTGTTGGAAACAGCTCTGCGTGATTCAAAGGACTCACGTTGCGGTGTCCCCTGAAGTGCTGGAGCAGCTTGATCTCGCGCAATGCGCGCTTGGCGAGAATCTTCTTGCTAAAGACATTTGTGACCTTCTTGATGGCGACGCCTTCTTGAGTCTGGTTGTTGACGGCGGCGCTGCATCGGGAGAGGAGTCGTCAGCATTTCTGGGCGGAATGGCGGGGCAGCAGCAGCGGGCGGCGGCCAGCAGCACGCCGCAGCAGCAGCAGGATGAGGGGAAAAGAGAAGGAGTCGCACGCACCAAACAATGCCGTAAGCTCCCTGGCCGAGCTCCTTGGTGACGGTGTAGCGCTCGTCGACGATGAAGTCCTGGTTGAAGACCTTGAAAACCTTGCGTCCCTGCAGGTCACCCATGATTGCGGCTTTTTGGATCGGTTGGTGAAGCTGTGTTGGTTTTTCAGCGGTTGGAGATGTTGCTTGGTCGAATGGTGTCGAGAATCGAGGGGTATCTTTTGCGAGTCAATCGAGGCAAAGGTGGGTGGGGAAGCGAGCAAGGAATGCGATGCGATGCGACAGTTGCGGGACAGACAGGGTAGCGAGAGCTGCGAAGAGAAAAATGGCCCGTCAGACAGAGCCGAGTCCACGAGGGAAGTGGGCGGCGGCGATCAGGCGGGAGGTATTATATAATGATTTGCTGGACACAGCAGGTTCCTGTGGTATCGACAATGCAGTGCCAGGACGCGGGAGGCGGGTTGTTCTCGTCTTTGTCTCCCCTTTTGTTTCCGGGAAGGTTGCAAGGTTGCGGGCGGGCGGGCGTCGGGAGAGGTGAGGTAGACGGAGGTAAGATAGGTAGGGAAGAGATGGAAAGCGAGGGGAGGAAGAGAAAGATATTGAGCAGTAAGGTAGGATAGGATACCTTATGAGAGAGTTGATGTAGTACGTAGCAGGCAGGTAGGTAAATAGGCGCGGGAGGTAAGGTACTTGGTAGCTGGTGGAGGAGGATGGACAGGACAGATACCTAGGACTAGGAGCTAGGACAGAGCGGAATGGGATGGGCAGGATGGGATGACCGGGGAGGTAAGGTAGCAGACACAGAGACAGGTACCGTAAGGTATGGATGGCTTACGGGATGGAGCACGACACACACAAGAGGCAGGAAAAGGCGATAAAAGAGCTGGGTGTCAAAGGCACGAGCCGAGGAGGAGGAGCAACAGGAGGAGACAATTTGGGGGGGGACACCACACTCAGCATTGGCTTCACCGAATAGCTGTCCGTACCTGCCTGCCTGGCAGGTCCAAGGAGGGGCTCGTTGTACGAAGGAGCCACCTTATCCCACCGCAAACGGGAAAGCGAAAGGGGGCATACGGAGTTGATATCTGCATTGTCGCACCGACATTGGGTACAGTGACCCCCGCCCGCCTTACGAGGTCATTTACACTCGACAAAAAGCGCCAAAACTTGCCCAGTCCAGGCCTCGACAGCGCCCTCTCTTCTGGCTGGACCTCTCTCTAACTTTTCTGTTCCATGGGAATTGGGGGCTGCAATATGGCCCAGATCTCTTCGTCGGGTGCAAGGTAATGTGCAAGGTGCAAGGTGCAAGGTACAACGAGGTACCACTTTGCTGACGTTAGGCCCAGAGCAGACTTGGCGGGAATGACCCCACTTCTGACCCCCGGGCCCGCACTTGATTTGCTGCCATCAGCTATTGGCAGCTTCTCATTGGCCCGCCTCGAATGAGCTCCAGCTGCCTCGGGCCAGTAACCGCTGAGGATCGTGACTGGAGGTGCAGCTCTGCAACCGCGCGACAATCACTGAAATTTCCAGGAGAGAGGAATTGAATATGGATCCCAAGGAGTCGCCTCGCATTCAGAAACAGCTCTGAATCAAGGCTGTTGATGGAGAACAAGGTTTGGGATCTGAAGAGCGCAATTTCGTTTTTTTCTACTCTTCACCGCCGTCGTCTCGTCTATTTCGTACCTCGCGTCAGGTACGATGGATGTATCCGGAGTGAAAGCTGCTGGGCCCAAGTCAACTGCCGCGCCTAGGTAAGACTTCGGAATTCCAGCCTCAAACTTTGGTGCACTAAAGACACTGAGGTTCACGAGTA
Organism: Colletotrichum chrysophilum; assembly: GCF_026319265.1. Classification (NCBI taxonomy): domain Eukaryota; kingdom Fungi; phylum Ascomycota; class Sordariomycetes; order Glomerellales; family Glomerellaceae; genus Colletotrichum; species Colletotrichum chrysophilum. The sequence continues at coordinate 14,421 of NW_026517434.1, read as the reverse complement.
GCCCATCTTGGCTTTGGAAACCCGGGCCTTAGTCAGAGCACCATTCCCATAAGCGAAGGTGTCAGCTTGCAGCCCCGAAGCCTGTCCATTCGCACTCGTCCGGTGCAGAGAAATCTGCCGTCAGCAAAGTTGCCTTTCACCGATGAATCCTCCACATGTTCGTCCATGCTACTCGCCAAAGTGACATCTCAGCTCGACGTCAAGCCTGTCAGCCGCCAGCCGCTACCACCACACTAGGCCGGGCCACCGCGGCCATGACAAGGCCCTAAACCCCCATGTGTCCGTAGGGCTGAAGAACCTGAAGAATCTTGGGGGGGCGTCAGATTGCCAGATGGCCAGATTGCTTGCCCTCGTCACAGTGAGCTCCTGTCAAGCGCCCATCAACATTATGCAGACCCGTCCTCTATCCCGTGATAGGCGCCGCTGCAGAACGGACGCTAAGTAGCCGTCCTCCCGATCCCATCTCGCTTAGGTACATGTCCCTCTTCGCATGTCTGCAACGGGCATCTTCATCTTACGTCTGTCCGCTGCATCGGCTGTTGGATGGTATGTGGAAATGTAATCTTTCTATATGCATGTTGCTGTGGAATCAAACCAGACACGCTCTCAAATGCCCCATGCTTTGCCTGTATGTAAAATCTGCAGTGCAGCGATGCTCATTTCACCATGCGGCCAACCCTGGCTATGGTATGGTATCCTGTTGGCCCGCTCAATTGCCCCCTGTCCAGTCGCGTTGCCGGACTTCGCGCTGCAGCCGTTGACAATTCGTCCACCAGCGTCAAAGTTTTTCTTTTCCTTCTTGCGGCGACGAAGCAACGGGCTGCAGCCTGCCGCGGGTATTGTCACGCATCCCCGAGGAATCCCGTGAGCTCCCCCGAGGTCTTCTCCAATGGCTCGTAAACAGCCCCCTCCCAAGAAGCAGCAGGCGCTCCTTATGCCTTCGGGTCGATGTCGGGGAAGAGGTGCTTAAGGAAGTTGCCTGTAAATCGCGTGCATTGCTCGTAGGCTTTTGTAAATCCCTCGTCGCCACCATAGTATGGGTCCGACACGGTCTCTGGTCTCTGCTTTCCGGAGAACTCGCCAAACAGCATCACCTTCGCCCTGGAGTCCGAGTGGGCACGCTGCTGTAGCCTCTGGAGATCCTGGAGGTTTGATCTGTCCATGGCGAAGATGTAATCGAACTTGTCAAAGTCGGCAGGCGAGACCTGTTGGTAATCATGGGGCAGTCAGCGGCTATCCGGTTTTCGCAAGCGCTATCGCAAAGTAAAACGGACGTACCTTGCGACTGGAATGACGGTAGTCCATGATTCCATTGTCTTCAAGTGTCATCATCGTGCGCTCGTCTGGGGGATCGCCAACGTGGTACGCCGCTGTTCATTTCGTTCGTTCTTGTCAGCGGTGCTGTCCGAGAGTCGGGTTGTTTTTGTCATGACGTATGGCGCGTACCTGTACCGCAAGAATCCACCTTTGAGATGAGTCCCTTGTACGGCGGCTTCTGGGTAATGTGGCGGAAGATACCCTCGGCCATTGTTGAGCGGCAGATGTTGCCGAGGCAGACGAAGAGAACGGAGACCGGTTGATCCGGCATGGTTGCGATGTGAGGCTGGTCTCGTCTTGTTGCGGTGTGTAGTTGTCGCGTTGTGGAAGAAGGCTGGCGGTTTGGCGTGTTGAGCCCGGACGGCTGCCCCGCGACGGCCGCTGCTAGGTCATTTGCAATGGAGGGGCATCTTTCTGCACCGTGAGCACCGTGGAAGACGAACGATCGGCGCACGGACTGACACTGTGGGGGGTCCTTCCCTGCACGTGAGCTGTCAAGCTGCTCCCCGTCCTCTCTCTGCTTCCACCAACCGCGCCAACCTCATTACAACAACCCTGGGAATTGGCATTTCAACCAACGAACTGGGCCTTGGGATCGGGAGCGGTTCAATGGCGTCAATCTTCCACTGAAGTCAAAATCAGTTAAACCTTCATCCTACCCAGACTCGAAATGGCTTCGCTCGCGCCTCTGGCAGGCAGGCGCCTCTCAACCCTGCGACTGACTACTGCCCAACGTCAAGACTGACAACTGGCACTTTTGGCTCCATCGATGGCCCCTCCGTCAACGTGGATCACATCGGAGGCCTTGGCCTGAATTGGGTCTAACAACGAAGCGGAATGAATGTCGGAGAAAGCCTTCAAGCGTGCCACATTTATGACGATGGGGAACCGCGGTCCTGGATTTCGGCGGCGGCTTCTACACTAAAAAATCGCGATCTCAACGGGAGGTCTGGACCACGTATCGACTACAATTGAAGAGGCGCATTGTCGTTACTTTCCATCGATCAAATTGCGGCCGCATGCAGCATTGGACGACAAAGAGTCGAGCAGATCATCTGGGGTCCCCTTGGCGTTCTTGTCCATCATGTTGCGCTCTCGAGATGAGAGCCGATGCATTCCGCACTTCAGTACAAACAGGATCCCAGCCCCGTCGGCGATGATGTGCCTGTTGATGAGTGGTATCTGTCGCTAGCGGCTGGATGCGCCGTTGTTGACAACAACCTGCAGAACAGAGATGTTCACGATTTGGTATCCAACAGACAGACGGAGCAAGATCGTGCCTGAGACAAGCTCGCCGAAGCGACGCGAGGCCATTCAAGAAGCGGCCGGGGCCTTGAGACTAGTGGCGGCAGCTCGGATTCGGATCAATCCACGTGATAATGAATGTCTCGCGTTGGCCTTTCTCATTCGTTCACCTTGCCTCAGCATTCCGTTTGCGTTTTTGCCATGACATTCAGGGCAACCGGCGGGATTAGACTTGCACTGCGCCTGAAGCGGGTTGCCCTAAACGTCCCGCCCCGACAGGCTGGTTAAGGTGCCTCCCGTTGGCATGAGAATTCTTCGCAACTATCGTCAAAACAGCAGTACATAGTTTGCTTGGGGTACCCCATTCCTATCATGGCCCTGCTCGTTTCGGTTGACGGGCAATTCCAGTGCCTCACCATCACGTTTCGAGGTGACCAGCATGCCACGCCTCGTGCAGTGTTCAGTGCCGGCTGGGCCAGACGCCTGAGGTGGATTGACATGTGTACCACAGCGTGACACGGCCATCCGCCTGCCGCTGAGACGGATACGATGGCAAAGTACCACTGATGCAACTCATCCACAATAGCGTGTGTTCTAGGCGAGTTGACGGATGGTGGCAGAGCGCTTGAGTCCACAAAACTGACCAAGAGGTTCAGCAAACCAATCTTCTAGGTCAACAGGCCAAGGGGGCTTGGTCCTGGCTGTGGCGGCAAGCTATTGGCGCTTCTCTACTCGATGGATCCAGACCAAGCATCCAACTCGAGACGAGACGTCAACAGTATCGCCTCTCGATCATTATGGCCTTCACTACAAGGCGGGATGGAGCTGGAAGTTGGATATCAGCGGTTGCTCGCATTCACATCGTGCGGCAGGATTGCCAGAGGCTTCAATCTGCCTCATACGGGGACGATTTAGTATATTTACTGCGACTTTTCGTCTGGTCTTCAGCATTTTGGACGGCACGACGGGAAGAACACAGACCACACACCACGACGAGCGACGGACAGGCTAATGCAGGAGCTCGCTCTGCGTTCCGTGCGCCAGAAGACGGGGTTTTCTAATTGGTTAGACGCCAATTCTCCACCCATTGTGTCCTGCAGCAGATGGCCAGGGGCGGATGAGCTTAATCGATGTGCCTTGAGCTTCCAGCATTCCTTCATGTTGCACCCAGTCGCGACCCTGGATCATCGACGTCAACATCCATGTGTACGCATTGAAGACGGTCTCAATGGAAGAAAGACAGACCGTCGCTACAACGGATCACCAGCAAAGTCTGATCGGGTTCCGGAGAAAAGGGGTATTTCTGCAGAATTCCTGATGAGTTGCCGGGATCTCCCCTTCAGGCCAGCGCCCTGACGCTTTCGGAGGATTCTCACCAGCTCGGGGATTCAGAATGGATGCTCCCGACTCACCTAGAGGCCCCTCTAGTGCCTCTTTGTTCGAATCAGACCACGACTCTGAGGGTTAGCCTCAACGCCACTTCGACGAGCCAAACAACTACGGCGAACCAGTCCAAGCGGCCTATTTCGCCAAAATGACAGACGCTTCGTGCCAAGCGTGCCGTAGTGGCCGATCATAGCTGGGACTCGCCGCGAGTGGCAGCTAGAGACAGCATGTCATGCAGCTTGACAAACATGGGAGCTCTCCATTCGCCTGAGAGGAAGCTGCCTATCACTATCCCATCCGTCGAAGCGGCTCGTGGCCTAATCCGGGGTGCGACACACTGGCGCAGGGGAACTAGCCAGGTATCCGGCTGTGCGATGGATGCTCTCTCAATGAGTCGCTTCTCTAGACCTTTCCCGTTTCCATGATCAAATGGCTGGCTGTGTCTGCAGTCTTGGCGAAATCCGTCCACGCCTTTAATAAAGCCCCCTCGTTCCCAGCTCTGTCTCGACTGGAGGAATACATCAAGCAACACCTACGCATCTGCATCACTCGTCTCTACGCTCGCTCAACCACACAGCCATTCATCAGCTCTAGCGAACGACTCGAACCCGATTCACGGCACGTCTATCGTCAATTCATAACACGGTCGTCAAGATGAAGTACACCATCATCACCGCGTTTCTCGCTGCCTTCGCGGCCGCCAAGACCGTCGACGAGCTCGTTGCAGACATTCCTACCTGCGCCGTCACATGTATCCGTGACGCTGCCACGTCCGTCAACTGCGATATCTCAGACTTTGCCTGCTCCTGCGCCAAGCAGGACCAGCTGACGCCCGTCGTCGTCAACTGTCTGTCCAAGTCAAGCTGCAGTGCGGATGATCAGACCAGTATGTTCCTATCAACGCATCGAAACAGAGGTTGGGAACGTAGACTAACAGCAGAAAACAGAGGTTCTTTTGACGGCCCAGCAGATCTGCTCCCAGGTCTCCTCGGGTGTCTCAGCAACTGGCTCCATCACCGCTCTTACCGGCACTTCCACTGGTACCGCTTCCGGCACCAGTTCCAACACCGCAGCCTCCACCGGAGCCGCGGCCGCGAGCACTTCATCTCCTGCCGCCGCCCCCACTATGCACGTCGCTGGCTGGGCCGGAGCCCTCGCTGCCGCTGCCGCTCTGGCCCTTTAAGAAGTTTCTTTGAGATGTTGCCTGGATATCTTGGCCTTTGGGCCGTTCTTCTTCAAGCCTGTGTAGGGGGCGAGACGGATACACAGAGGATTTTGTTCGCGGAGTTGGGCGGGAAAACAAATCTAGTCATTTAAGCAATCAATGCGACGTGTAACTGTACACTTAAATCTATCTATCTCTATTATAAGATCTATGACGAAGTCTAAGGATGTCTTTCTGGTCTGCACCTTTCAAAGTGGGATCTGCTTTGTGTCGTGTTCTCCAGGTCTCTCCCCCCACTCTATTCTATCGGGTATCATCACTCTCCCACCTCTAACCAAGTCCAAAAACGCCCAACGCGCTTCCATCACCACCGTCAGCGCCGTCAAGCCAGCCATGCAGATCGTCCATATTGGCAAACTGCTGCGCATAAACCATACCCTCGCGCCTCCTCTTCTCGACCATCTTCCAGTCCCACGTATTATCGTTCTGCACCTCGCTCAAATCGACACTTTCGTCCCCAACACCGTTCTCCCCGCCTTGCCAGCCTCCAGGCCTCTGCGGCAACAGCTCGCTCGCCTCCAGTGCAACAGCCGGGTGGACCGTCAGGCGTCCCAGCTTGAAGACGTACTTGCTCACGCCCGTCGCGTAGATCTTCTTCTCCCACTCCTTGCTATCCGTGTTGCTCCCGGGGCCGCGGCGCACGCGCGCGCCGCCGAACTTGGGGTCGAGCCACTCGGTCGGGCGCGCGGTGCCCTTGGGCACGAAGTGCGTGACGATGTACAGCCACTTGCGGTCCCAGGCGAGGACGCGCGACCACATCTCGTAGGGCGCGTAGGCGGTGATCTCGCGGCGGAAGGAGCAGTGCACGGCGCCGAGCATGATGCCGAGGGAGCCCTTGGCGGGCTTGCCGGAGCGCGGGTCGAGGACGAGGTTGGTCGTCGCGTTGTGGGTGAGCTGGCGGAAGCCCGGGCGCAGGAGGTAGGTGCATAGGTGGGTGCGGGAGACGTCGAGGTCGGAGAAGTAGGTCGAGTTGGACTTGTGGACGTTGTAGTCGATCTCCATGATGGGGGCGTGGGACTGGGAGATCATGGGGCGGAAGAGGGAGCGCGGGCCGAGGCGGGGGGATTTGCGGATGAAGAGGTGGTAGAGGATTGCGTGCCATACGCGGTACTATGATGCGGGTTGTTGTTAGCGATTGGTGTTCTTCTCGAGCTTTTGATGGGATGGGGGAAACGTACGGTCCAGACGAAGGGCATGTTCTTGAGGTTCAGCAGCGCAAAGATGAGCATGAGGATCCGGCTGATCTTGCCCGGGCCGGTGAAGAAGCTCGCCAGCAGCATGCGCCAGTGAATCCTGTACGCGGCGTAGGCGAGGCCGCCGGCCGTCGCGAGGCGGATGAAGCGGACCACGCGAACCGGGACGCGGTCCATGTCCGCCTCGGTGCGGGTTGCTTTGGCGATTGCGGACGCCATTTTTTCGAGTTTTTTTCGTGATCTCTCCTGCTCAGGGAGTCTTGCGGTGCGGTCGCGGTGAGGGCGGCGGCGGCGCTCGCTTCTTCTTATCGTCGGACTTGGTGCTCGGGAACACGAGCTGGCGGGCAGCGCCGAGGAGGAGGACGACGAGGACGACGGTCCAGAGGGGTAGGGAGCGGATGATGCACCAGAGTGTGCTGGAGCATTGAGCGAGTACGGAGGAAGGGGGAGGCATCTGGGGGTGGGTGGGCTGGCTACTTTTTTAATCTGGTAAATTATCTTTTTGCTGGGTGGTCCTGCTGCGATACGCTAAAGATAGTGTTACCCAGGCCTTTGGTGCCGATATTGAAAGGTCCACTTTGCGTGTGCTGTCTTGTCCCCCCCAACGGGGTTGCGGTTGTGTGTGTTTGCGTTGGGACGGGATGCGGTGACGATACCGGGACAGGGATGAGGAAAGGCACCCCTTCCCAGGCGTGGGGGCCCACCCGCGGACGGGGTTCGGCGTTTAATCGCTGCGTGCCTGCCCAAGCCAATTGGCACTTTTCTAGTGAGCAAGCTATGCTGGACCTCGGCTCAGAATAAATTAGCCTTCTGAAAATTTGGCGCGACGCGATTTACTTTTTTTTGGCGCGACGGGATGGCAAAACACTCTGTAGTGGTCTTGGCTACGTAGATAAGCGGGCTCGGATCTGTGCCAACGGAGGGACGGAGGGATTATTGATGCTTCCAATGTCGGATACCTCGGTTGTTGGGGTGTGTTGGGTTGCATGGTTTGGTTGTATTGAGATTGACGGACGCGTTTTGCTCGATCGTGTCGTTCACACCGCCAGCACGGCCTAGATGAAACAGGACCTGCTAGCTATGTAACTATTTGACATGTCAACTATAAGAAAAGTTTGATGCTTCATTGATATGGAGAACGTGGCTATTTCCAGTTCGGACAAAGCCACCAATAAAGGCTGTATCGGGTCTGGATCGCGTCGACCGGGTTTGCTACGGAGTCTGTGTGGGTCGTCCGGGGCCATCCACGGAGCCCGGTCGGACCCTGGCCCGGAAGAGGTCCCGTCTGACCTGCGTTTCCCGGCCTGGCACCGGGCCAAACAAATCTCAGTACAACCAAACCTATGGCGAGTTGTGCCATTTGTTTTCATGGCGCTTTAGATTACTTAAGATTATTTTCCAATCAGATTTGACTTGTCAACACTGGCAGCAGACCGAATAAAACAAGGTTGTAAGGACGAAATTAATGGAGACAAAATTGATTGTCATCAACACGAAAAGCATAGTCAGACGAAATGTTCAATGTTTGTCAGTAGTATCGTCTGTTGTAGCACAGGTTAAGCGGCCTATTCGGAAAACAAAAGAGAGTGACTTATGTAGGGTTGCTGAAGCCTGCCTGGCTTTGACAAGAAAGGTATGAGGCACGAGTTTGACCGATGCCGGAACGGAAGGAAGGAATAGCATCACAGCCTGGCAATTCAACTTGAAAATTGCACGTGCTTCACTCATGTCTTGTCACTTTCAAGACCATGTTGCCAGATTTTGTGTCTCTCATCTCTCAGGGCACTGTCAACATGGCATACGAACCTTGCGAACCGACTACAGAGGTGTTGACAAAACCACGTGTGCAGAGGATGGGCATCAAAAGGTTATATTTACTTCAATATTCACCATATTTGATCCCCGTGGTATAAAATTCAAGTCAACATGAATTGTGATTTAAAATCTTGACAGTTCTCAAGACAAAGACGGGACACATTGACATTGCGCGTCTATCAAGTATTTCATCAGATCATTCGAGATCGGGTCGAGACCGGTCTGGAATATATGACAAAATCATAGAACTATGTAAACAAGTACTCTAAATACAAGTGATAGGACATTTATATTTAGCAATATAAAGCAGTCATTTCCGTGACCGTGGGTGTCAAGTCTGGTCCGTTCCATGCAATCCTCCAGTTCTAACAGCTCACCATAATCGTTTTCACTCTTCCATCATGTTAACTTCGGGGCTTACAACACCGAAGCACATCTCATTTTTCGTTGCATTTGCACTGATCATCTTGCCAATGGTCAGCGCCGTCATGTGCAGCACCCACTGCCCACGATTATTGCGAGAGTGCATCAAGGGCTGCGTTTACAATGGGGGCAATTATATCCTCTGTAATGGTAAATGTTACAGTATAATGGTAAGTTCTCGTCCCATGGCCAAGCCAAGTTCTACCTAGATAACAATGCCACACTAACTAGGTCGACTGCATTCATAAGTGCGGGTAAAATTATCGAGGACCGACTGTCAACGAAACACATCACTTTTGAAACCCGACGATGCACGACAATCGCTTTGTAGAAGAAGTTCCCGCTTTAATTGCAAAGCTTTGATTCTCGAGCGAAGAATTGAAAGGCTGAAAACTGTGTCGAAATTGAAAGCAGGATTTCAAAGAGTTGCCATCGACAGAATGTAATACACGCAAAGAAATATTACATTATGATTAGACTGCAGTAGAATCTAAGAGAGACATTTCAGGTAGATAGCTGAATTTGAACGAGTGACTTTTTCCAAACATTTTTCATCCTTTTCTAGGTCATTACCACCCTTCCACCTCAAGAATAAAGAGGCAATTTTCAATACATCCCACTAGATCAAGCAGGGGGCAGCGGCTTGATCTCGGAGAGAGGCGCGCAGGGCCACGAGGGGTTCTGCTCGGGCTTGCCATGCACGACGTTGCCGACAATGGTGTAGATGTTCTGGCACAAGGTCATGTTGACGAAGCCAGGGCTGCGGTTGCCCTGGTCCGACCACAGCTTGGCCTGGGCCTGGGGCGAAACGTCGGTGTAGTTGGGCTGGTAGACGTTGTTCTTGTAGCCGCCCTCGACCCAGCCACCGTAGGCAGCAGCGACGATGTCCTCCTTCGTGACGCCGCCGTAGCGGGAGCCGTCCATGGTCTCTGTGCCGAAGAGCGCCGTCAGGGGCCAGTGCTTGCTCTTGAAGATGTTGGGGCGGATGGAGGGGTACTCGGTGGTCAGCTTGACGCCCTCGCTTCTGATGTCGACGAGGTAGAAGAGTCTGTCTTCGTAGCAGGCGGCGGCTCTGGCGTGGTCGCTGTCAGGCAGGAAGGGCCAGAGGGAAGAGTCTCTCTCGCCCGTGGCCATCTTGCAAGGCAAGTTGGTCTTCCTGTAGAAATGTGTAAGAAGGTGAGGCGAAGGCGTTGTTTAGTGTGTGTGTGACTTACAGGACGAAGGGTCTCTTGGACCACTTGCGAGTCTGCCAGATGGACACCATGAAGCGGGGGTAGAACAGCTTCTGAACCATCCTGGACATCTCGTAGGCGTTGAGGTCATCCGGGGTGGCACCCATGAGGCCGTTGTCCAAAGCCGCGATGAGGAAGTTCTCGGTCTCGGTGTTGTTGGGAGAGAAGATGTTGTCGACGTAGGCGGTCTGGGTGGCCTTCCAGCTGTCGAAGACGTCGCCCATCATGGCACCGAGAGATCCATACTGAACCTTGGGGTCCTTGCCTCTGTTTGTCGCGTCTGGTCAGCAACCCATTCTGAAGGTCTGAAGAAAGAGGGTCGCTTACGGAAGCATGTAGTCCTTTCCGATGGCCCAACCAGTGAAGATACTGTAACTGAGAGTGGTCGTCAACTGCGAACGCCAGACCTGGGAGATCATCTGTCCAGCGGCTTGCTCGACAGGCTTTGCAAAGATGACTGAGCACTCAAGTCAGAGACATGATTCGTCAAGTGTGGGTTAGCTCTGTGGGGCTGCGAACTTACAAAAGTTGTTCATGTAGGCCTGTGCAATACCAATCACACCGTAAGCAACGTTGAGGAGAATTCTCTTGGTCTGGTCCTTGGACTCGTCCCTGGGAGGTGGCACGGAGAAAGACTCGGCAAAAAGGTCCATTTCGGACTGAATGTCCTGCTGGGCCAGACTGAGAGCCTCAAAATAGCGGTGGTGGAACTGTTGATATGTTTGTCAGTATGTAACCAGAAGGAGGAAAGTTACAAGAAAGAGGAGTAGGAAGGAACTGTGCAACTAACCCGGTGAAGCTTGGAGAACGAGTTGAGGATGAGATGTCCAGCGGGATACTTGGTATCCTCACAAACAAGCGTGGTCGAGCAAGGCACGTCGAAGATCTCCTTGCAGTGCCATTCCTCCGGACCGCCAAAGTACCAAGAGACGAACTCGCTGAACTGGAACTTGACTTCGTCAGGTCCGGTGGTGTAGTTGCGCCACGCAGCGAAGACCTCCTGGAGGGCATCTGATGCACCAGCCGCCTCCCATCGCTTGTCGGGCAACGCCTTCGCGTCGACAATGACACCGCTGCAGTTGACTGCTCTCCAGTCGACCTTGCCGATGGACGCAGGAGGCGCGGCAGGCACCAGAGCCTGGGCTGTCGCTGCCGAAGCCGAGGCCAGCAAAAGAGTGAAACTAGAGAAGAACATCGTGCCAGTTGCAAAGAAATAGGCCGGAAAGGACAGTGCGGCTGTCTAAGTCTTGACTTGTGTGCCGATGTAGAGAATAAAAGAAGACATTATCGTGAAGTTATCGTGTATTACTTATAATCATTTCTTCAGTATTCCATCGACGTGCCAAAATCCAAGCTCGGCGATGTTGACTCTCGTCCGAGCCTCACGGCGGTAAGTACCGTAGTATCGACGAGAATAATATCGTGCCGACGGATGCAATTCTCACGATGCGGAGCACCTAAAAAACCTTAGTTGAGCACATATAGTTGGGTTCACGGAGCACCCGAAAAGTTTCGTCGATCAGATAACATTACCATGTGGGTCACCCGAAAACTTTAGATGATCAGATAACTGCTTTTCCGGAAAGGCCTCTATTCCGAATTTCGTAAGGTTAAACCAAGAAAGGCGACTTATTTCCCTTTTCTTGAAAAGAGAATCGTTCGTCAACCTGAATTAAGACGAGTTGCGCTGAGTTGACCTGAGTTGAGAGATGAAGGTGTCTGCCCCCGCTTCAGGGGAGCCCTCACCCAAATGCGCGTCATGTCTTCATGCGCGACATCAGTTTCTGCGGAGCCGCATCCCAAAAGAGACATACTGCACGTGCGGCCTCTGACAACTCACTATATTGGGGCAGACTTTTCGTTGCGGATCTACCTGCCGATTCTGATTCAGAAAGTGAGGTTTGCCGAGCCTGCACCAACTTGACTAAGTATACCCGCTTCCCTGTAACCTTGAGTCTTCTTCCCACTTTTGTTGATCGCCAGCAATTGTCGGCTTTTGACAGCTGTTTGTACGAAAGTCTAATGTATGAAACAATGACACACTTATTTACATGTCAGCTGTTGTGGGATCCCTAGGTAGCATTGCGGCGGGAACAAGACACGGCAATGATGTCAAGCTTAGCCCGAGCTTCGGGTTGTTTTCATTTTGCCGTGTTGTTTCAGGATGGAGGGAAGGATTCTGCATGTATACTTTGAGCAAGTTTATTAGGACTTGGGTCTTTTGAGGCTCTTGCATGTGGGGCTCTTAATATGTAAAGATCTGGTTCTCGACCCTCAAGGTGGTCCGCTGGCCATCAAGGTGTTTTTGTATGTGAGGCTCCTCCCGAGGCCGGCCCAAGTGATCTGATCGTCGCGCAGTGGGTCAAGCATACTTGTCAGATCAGGTGTAGCATTGGCTCCTTGTTGAATAGGGCTGTCATAACCTTTGAAAAGTAGCCTTCGGTAATTTCCTGTCGTAGCCACTCTTTAGTTAGCGATGTAGCATTTAGCCGTTAGAAACATTATCCCGCGCAGGACATCCCGCTGAAACACTCTGTTGATCTTTCGTGTAAAACTTTTTTCTGATGTCTGAATGATCTTTTGCAATAAACCATCATATACGAGAGTTGTATGCGTGTGTCAGTCCGGTCCCACGTCTTGATGAAGGTCTTGATGAAGGCGAAAATGGCTCGGGTAGTTTCGGCCAACTGAGTTTCTGAGGCTATCGTCTCTTGAAAGATCATGACTTAAATACTCCCGAAAAGACAACTTCTTGATGCAAGTTTGAAGCCAGCATCCTAGAAACTCATCGCTACCAACCGGCAGATCCTCAGAGCGAATCAACGCCATCGCCATCCCCACCAAGCTCAGCAAGATGTTGTTCTCCAAGTTGTGAGTTGCATTCCAAAGCTTTCCAGCACCTCATTCCTCTGTTTCCATGATGTCTAATGTAATACAGGCAAGTCTTGTCCTACCTGGCGCTCGCCCAGCTCTGCGCAGCTGCCGCCATCGATACTGTTCAAGACATCGCTCCGCGTGGAGCCTTCAGCGACAACTACGGCAGCAACATGTGTCTCCAGGTCAAGTGCGACACAACCGTCTGCGCCGAGAACCCCGACGACGCCCTCGCCGTGGCGTCTGGAGGAGTCAGCCTGATCGTGGGCCCTGACTGCGCCGGATGGGATGAGGGCAGTCTTCTCGAGCTCCCCAACGGCACCAATGGCAAGACTTGCCCTGATGGCCGTAAGCTCTACCAGGGCACTCTGATGGTTTGGCGAGCCTGGAACAACGTCAGCGCCAAGAAGGATTACCATGCTGAGTTTCTTGAGTGGGACAACTTCAAGGGCGCCCAGTGCTGGGGCAAGAAGGACGTCCAGTGTCAGAAGGATGGTGTCAAGATGGCTCCGGACCCGAACACCGGTCTTTGTGTGCCCTGGGGTCTGTGAAGGAATGGAGGGGGTAGATGGGTGGAGGCTATAAAAGGATGGAAAAGTACTTGCATTTTAGGCCTTCTGGTCGTGGAACTTCATAATAGTAATTATCTTCTACTTTTAGTAATATTTTTCTCATAGTAATAATCTTTCGGTCATCAAAAAGTACATATACCCGTACGCAAGCACACATTGATTCAAAAGTAGCATTTCTATGATATGTTTGGTCACATTGAATAATTCAGACGTGACATGATTATTTTCATCATGTCGATCACTTAAGGTTTCTTTCAATTGTGCGATAGAACTGCGTCCAGAGATTTAGGGAAGACGCTGCTGCATTCAGATTTCAAATTAACTAAGCAATCCCTAGGGTGTGCTGTTCCAAAGGGATGTTTGTTACCATCTCAGGACATTAAGAACTACCTGTTTGAAAGAAAAGGAAAAGAAACGAAACAAAGCTGGCCCCGCTTGGGTGAAGTAATGTAACTTCAAGTCGGATAGCAAGGTTGAGTGAGCTCCATCAGTGTATGGCACATGTCACGACTATAAACTTTGGAGCAATGTGTGTGATGAGTAGAAGCTTCCTTTATCTTCGAAGCGAGTGAACACTAAACGGCTGACGGATTCGTCGTTGTCTTTCACGGAGTTGACCCCTACTGTAGGACGGCAACGTCAAACGTTTCCGGGTGCTCCAAACTTCCACCGCATTTGTTCCGTAACAGTTTCAGCGGGAAGCTATTCAATTCCGATAAGAATTGAATTGAATATGCTGGATTGCCAAGCTGAGAAGAATACTTCATGTTCTTTCGGTGCCACATCATGGCCCACCTGGACGCAATTCCTGTTATACGAAAAGTTGAGAAACTCGCGCACGAGGTCAAATAAAGAAACGCCAACAGACCCTTGCATGTGATATATAACACGAAGCATCATTTCTTCTCGATGTTTAAAGTGATCGAAGACGAAAATTATTTTCCTATGGGGTCATCTTCGCCGATTTCGTTGACGTACGGCTGACCTCGTAGCTGATCTCAAAAACTCCCTCCTACATACCAATCCACCAGCACCCACTGTTAGTGCTGCGCTGGGTCCGCCATATCAACACTAACACTGCTAAACCCATCCCACACAACTAGAACCCTCGCCCGCGATGGCCTCGCAGCCAGCCGCGG
>NW_026517433.1:0-118910 GCF_026319265.1 Colletotrichum chrysophilum | reverse complement strand
CTTCACCCTCTCTTTACCCCCACCCCCTTACACCCCTTCCCCTCCTCGTACATACACAGACACACTACGGATACAGACTCACGCGCCTATCCCCTCTTCATCCCTCAGTCTCTCTCTCTCTTTCTCTCTCCCTCTCCTCCTCCCTCTTCCCCCGTCTCATTCACCGTCCCCCTCCCCGATCCTCGCGCACCCCTCCCCCCCTGCAACCTCCAACTTACTGCCACCGACGAGACGTCCTATTATGGGTTGTGTGTCTTTGCGTCCCACCGCCGCCGCCGCCGCCGCCGTCGTCTCCGCCTCGTCCTGCTCCCCACGTTAATCGGCTCTGCTCTCTCAGAGCCTGGTCGTCCACGACCACGTCCCCTCCTGATACGACTGCCAAATTGATGCTTGTTACCATTGCTCCTCAACCGCCGCTCTGCCCCGTCCGCCCTGTCTGCTTGGCTCTCTGACGTACATGGTAGAGCTTCATCAGCTACCCTGGTTCGGGTTCAAACAGCTTCCTGCTCTTGTCGACAACGGCACCTTGCCAGGCCGTGGCCGTGGCCCTACGTCGGCATCCCGAGCCTTGAGCCCTGAGCCCTGAGCCTTGAGCCCGATCTGCCCTGTACTTGACAAGGCCTGCTTTTGTCGCTCTGTTCTATCCCCGTTTACTCCAGTTGCTCGACCCCCATGGTAGCCTGGACCGTTTCTCTCTACAAATTCGTCCAGTCTTCCGATCTTCACGCGCAAATACCAGTTCTGCCGTCGGGCACCGACATGATATAAGTCCATCGCCGGCTCCGCGATCTCCATCTTGGCCATTGACCACTTTGGTGCCTGCGTCTGCTGCTCCTCTGGTTCTGCTACTCCCCCAGCTTCCGAAGCTAAGCTAACGAACCTGGGAGCTCGAGGCCCAACCGCTCGGTTCAGAATCAAAAACCTCCGAGGCCCTCCCTCCTGTTTATATCTATTCTGGAGCCTCTCTTCGACATTCGAGGGTGCAAGATCATCTGCAATCACCGCCAAATCATCTGCACCACTCGTTGTTACCTTCACATAACGACTGCCTCTTTCTACCTCTGGCTCTCTCTATATATTCCCCTGTCTCTCACACATACATACGCCACCACCTCTTGGCTTCTTTTGGTCTGTCTTCGTACCTTCGTCAATCTGCAATCCGACACCTTCCACCTTGGGGTTCAAAAATTGCCCGCCACGCACACATACACATACGTACAAACAAACCTCTCTGTCCTTGACCGCGTCCATAACGAGGCAGAGTAATCGCCCACAGCACGTCGGACTTTTGGACCAGCCATTTCGTCTGTCTGTGCAGCGCTCGAACCTTAAAACGCTGGATCTTGCCATCGACCTCCGGTTCCTGGCCTACGCACGCCACAAGCCTCTTACACGGTCACCTACAAACCGCTGCCATATTTACGAAGAGTACCTGGTTGGCCTGTACAGCTGCCTAGCTACTTTCTGGACGCGCCGTGGACGCCCGTATCGAGCCCAGATCAAGCTTCCCTCTCTGTCCGTCTCTATTTACGACCAGGTGCCTCGCCGTCGCGCCATCCGACGCCCAACTGTGGTTAACTCGACGCGAAGGGTTCCGCTGTTCACCTTGCTGTGGCTGTTGACCTCGAATTTTTTCGTCGAACAAGGTCGATCCGCCGAAAAGAGGCGTACGGGGGGAGGCGGTACTGTGACCTGGATGTGACGACCAGCGCACACCGAACCAAGAACCGACTCTTTCCCAGTTCCAGCTCCACACACTTCATCGTATTCACCTTACCCATCAAGTGCCTTTCATAACCTCCCCTCTTTCCTACCCTGCCTCTCCCAACCGTCTTTTTTTCGAACCTTACTTAGTCTTGACACATATTAAGACACATCTTGGTCAGACTAGATCCCACACAGTCTGCACCATCATCATCACCACCTTGGTCTACCGTCCTTTTAGAATCAGTTCTTCAACGCGCAGCATCATATGCCCACCGCGACGGCAACGGCAACGACCGCAACTTCGTTACTCACTCCATCGCACTTCGCGTACTCTGTTGGTAAGTGGCGCAACTCTACTCTGCTCTGTTTACTTGGACAACGTTGGAAACCGAGAACTTACACACAATTAGACTCGACGCTGCCGGAGGCCAAAATGGCGAATTCCAACGTTCCGCTAAACCCTACGTTCGTAGGACACGTCGCATCTACCTTGGACGCTTTGGTGCTATTCGAAGCGTGTCTCAGCAGTGCTTTGCAGCACGTTCCCCGAAGGCCTCACGACCGTGAGAGACAGGACCTCATCAAAAGCGGAAATGTCTTCATTTACGAGGAGCACTCGTCCGGCATCAAGCGCTGGACCGACGGCGTTGCTTGGAGCCCCAGTCGCATCCTAGGCAATTTCTTGATTTACCGCGAGCTCGACAGGCCTTTCCCCCCCGGCGAAAAAAAGCGTGCCATGAAGAGGAACAAAAAGACGACCGGAGTTACCAAACCCAGTGATGTGGCCTCACGACAAGGAAGTGTTAACGGGGCTGCTGCCAACATGCCTGGTATGGGTGATGGTTCAACCCCGACGAAAGACGCCGAGAGGGCGTTGATCGGTTCATTGGTTGACTCGTATCCTTTCAAAGAGAACGGGCTGGTGAAGAAAACCATCAGCGTCACCTACCAGGGCGTTCCACATCACCTGGTTTCCTACTACAACGTGGAAGATGTGACCGAGGGCAAGCTTCTGACGCCATCTAAAGACCACCAATTGTCGACCATCATCCCTCGAGGCGAACTGATCATGTCTCAAAATTTCAGGGCACCTATCGACGAGGTAGAAATGGATGACTCGAGAGCACCTCACGGCGGTGGTCTTTTCGCCCATCCGTATCCCGTCAATAGTCACCACCAGAGCATGTCGCGCACCATGTCCGTCCCTTCCCTTCACCACATGGGTGGCATGGGTACCCAATTTGGACAAGCATCCTACATGCCACAGTATTTGAGTGCGGTGCCTGGGTCTGTAGGCAACGTTGGCTACGCGCAACCACAACACCACCCGTACTACGACAACATGGGCCGACCAAATAGATATGCCTCTGGCGCAGGTTTGGGCCCCGACTTATCACGGACAATAGCCTTGGAACCTCAGCATCACCCCCGTCGTCATTCCACGGCATACGAGGCCACATCAGGGCCGGACATGAGCCTGACGGGTAGCTTGCCTGCTGTGCCCGATCCGGCAAGATCCATGGGGGGTAATTATATGTCCAGCATGCTCTACTCGCAGCAGCCACAGCGGGTTACCGATATGACATCACACGAGGCTTTCCCTGCTCAGTCTCCAAGAAACGTACACTCCGAATCCGGCTTGGGCGGCGACAGGTCTGCACCAAACATCACCTTCGACGGGATTTCTCGGGATTGGAACTCATTCGACCAACTGGAGGATGATCAAAATCAATACATGTCTCAAGGAAACTCTGCGTGGCCAAGCGGGAGCAACGCCATGAATAGGACTTGAGAACTGGCGACACCTGCCACTGACAGTAGTCCGATCTGTGAGGAAACGGCAACTTGAAAGTGCAGAGGAACAAGTCGCCCTGAACGGGGCCTAGAGCGATCGCCCTTGAACGACAGTGTGCCAAATGTTGCGGGGCGTGACTTCTCAAACGGCAAGGAATCTTACAATACTTCCGCCGAGAAATTGGAAGAGTGTGGGACAGAGGAAACCGAAGCAGGACGACTCGTGACTGGCGTAAGTGCTGGTGGTTTCGGCGCGCCTGTGGAGGTTTATGCGATGATGAAAAAGACTTCGCGGAAGCAGACATGGAGTGTGCCTCGAGAGTCGTGAAGTAGGGGAAGACGAGGCGGCGTTGCGCGGAGAATGAAGATGTTTGTGGCGCATAAAAGCAGTAGGAATGGGGCAAAAACAGTTTACAGATACAGTAGCGCGCGCCGTTTTTGCCGTCGAGCGTTTATAAATGCCCTCTTGTTCAGAAGCCTCTGAAGAGAACGGCTGGATGGAGCTGTTGCTATAGTCACAGTTGTAGTTACAGTGACCAAAATGATAAAACCAAAACCGTCATGCAACCAAACCTCGGTACTGAAGTGGCGCACTTCCTAGCGTATGCCCCGCTACTGGCATGAGCCTGGCCAATTGCAAAGCCTTGCTTAGGAACCTTGCGCAGCTGGAACGAAAGTCCCCGTCGTCGAGTAAGTTCGGGACTGAGCGTGCCCTTCGCAACGGACCGCACCGTAGCTGGCGACTGGCCGACGTCGAGTTCCGGAACCAAATATGGTAATGCTCAGGCTTGGTGGTCGAACGGCCCTGACGCATTGTGGTCAACGACTCAGTAGATGGCCCGTCGCATGCTCGTCACCAGCGTGGCGGCCAGACACCAAGCTGACGGCTCCTCTTCCGACCAAGGCAATTCAGCTTCACCAGCGCCCATGGCCACTTGCGCCCTACACATCTCGAAGCGATGGGAAGAGTACAAGGTATGTTTTTGGACATGTGCATGGAGTCTCGCTGAGCTGCAACGGCTTCTTGTTTCGGTACCAACGGTTGGAGCGAACTACCTGACTAACAACGTCTTGCAGCAGTGCGACGACCTCGTCCAAAATCGCGTCTAAAATCCCTGCGTTCCCAAAGAATCTCCATGAAGATATTTATACCATCCCGAATATTCTTACGTTATCGCGACTCGTAGCCGCACCCTTCGTTGGCTACTTCATATTGCACGATCAGCATGCCTGGGCCCTGGGTCTCTTTGCCTATGCGGGCATCACCGATCTACTTGATGGTTGGATCGCCCGCCGATGGAACCTTCAGACGGTAGTAGGCACCGTCATCGATCCTATGGCCGACAAGACTCTGATGACCGTCTTGACGGTGTGCTTAGCTGCCCAAGGCTCTCTACCAGGTCAGTTTATCCCAGTTTGACGGATATTCGGAGAGAGGGACAAAAACGAGCGGCCATGACAAAGGCAGAAAAGGTGGGATGTGGAGGGGAAATCAACGACGGAAACAGCTGACTTTGCTCTGCCCAAATAGTTTGGCTCGCCGCCATCATCCTAGGCCGCGATGTCGGTCTTGCGATATCCGCCATCTACTATCGCTGGATCTCCCTCCCACCCCCGAAGACCTTCGCGCGGTACTGGGACTTCTCTTTGCCCTCGGCCGAAGTTCGTCCGACGACCATCAGCAAATACAATACGTTCCTCCAACTTGCCCTGGTGGGCCTGACGACGGCCGCGCCAGTCCTCACCTACGACCTTTCTACCCCACTGACCGTTCTACAGTAAGTTGTCGGAAGCTTGGGCAAACCCCCGTATCACTACTTACACCACGGCTAGATACATTGTGGCGACCACGACAGTCTGGAGCGGGGCTAGTTACGTCTTCAGCAAGGACGCAGTCAAGATCCTTTCCGCCCCCAAGGATAAGCCAGCATAGGGCTCATAGGGCTGAGGCATATACGAAGGCCTGGAAGAGACGGAAATATCAATAAGCGCTCCCGCTGTGACCCGGACAGCTTCGGCCGTGAAGAACACCACGATGGACCCCAAGAAATTCCAGGGATGCCTTCACACTTAGGTACACTCATAGGACGCAGCGAGTATGGTATCTTATGTATGCATGCAAAACGGCGTTATGGGTGGGAAACATCAAGAATCGATATAACGGGGCTAGTCATTGGTGGGCACCTCTGCCCGGACACTGGAGAGAATGTGGTCGCTTCCAATAAAAGAAACCACTGCTCAGAATCGTTTATTCATGACTATTCATATTCGTGAGAGGGCTTCCACCATACCTCATCAAGGCAGTTGAGGCATGGAAGCCCTCGGGCTCTCTAATTTGAACTGTCCGGTCTGCTTTGCCAAGCGCTCCGCTCGTTTGATGCGGACCTGATTCTTGATGTAGGAAACCAATCGAATGCACCCAGCAGGGGTGATGCCTTCTAGCCTCCTAGCTTGAGCCAGAGTCTCGGGCCTGATGGCCTTCAGCACATTCTTTTCCGCCGTAGCCAGTCCTGGGACCTCATCGTAATCGACTGATGAGAGATGTACCTTGTCATCATGGCTGAGGACTTTGCGCTCACTGACCTGCCTCTTTACCCAGGGTGTGTACATGGCCTCAATATGAACCCGAGACTTGATGTTCTCAGCGAAGTCACCGATCCCAGGGACAACAGCGGCAACTTGGTCCATCGTGACGTTTCGCAACAGGAGCATGTCAGCAGCGTCGCGATATTCAGATATTTTGCTGAAAGGAAAACCTGCACGAATCCAATCTTGGGGCGCTTTTGATGTTCTCCTGAGCAGAGACATCAGTTCATCCATCTGCTGTTTCTCGTGAGAGAAGGAGCTCCAACGCTTGTCTGTGACGACTCCCCATTCGCGTCCTTGTTTAGTCAACCTCAAATCTGCGTTGTCCGCCCTAGACGCCAGCCTGTATTCACTTCGCGATGTGAACATTCTGTATGGCTCTGTGACGCCCTTGGTGATCAGATCATCAATCATAACACCGATGTAACCGTCTGCTCTCGAAATAGAGGCTGGTGAAAGACCCTGAGCAGCTCGGCCAGCATTGATGCCAGCGACAATGCCTTGCCCTGCCGCCTCCTCGTAACCTGTAGTGCCGTTAATCTGGCCTGCCAGGTACAAGCCGGCAATGTTCTTTGTCTCCAGAGTAGACTTTAGGCTCCGGGGATCAATGTAATCATATTCGACACCGTATCCTGGTTGCGTCATGACAGAGCGCTCCAAGCCCCTAATTGAGCGAAGGATCTGTTCTTGAGCTTCAGGCGGGACAGTCATCGATAGGCCGTTAGGATAAATCACGTCGCTGTCAAAACCCTCGGGCTCCAGCCACACGATGTGCCTTTCCTTGTCAGAGAAGCGGACAATCTTGGCTTCCAAGGATGGGCAGTATCTGGGACCCCTAATGGTTTCCCGAATGTGTATTGTTTTGTCCAGATTTTCGCGGACAATTGCGTGTGTTGTTTCATTCGTGTAAGTGATGTAGCAGAGCATCTGATCCTGCACAGCGACCTGACTGTTCAGAAAGCTGAAGGGTAGGGGTGGATCGTCCCCTGGTTGTTCTTCCAATATTGAGTAGTTGATACTGTCCTTGGCAATACGAGGCGGTGTGCCCGTCTTCAGCCTTCCTAGGCTAAAGCCCGCGTCCTTGAGCGACTTGCTCAGACCATACGAGGCATCCTCTCCGATGCGACCTGCCGGGTAACATTCCATACCAATGTGTATCTCGCCGCTCAGGAACGTGCCGGTTGTGATGATGACCTGGGTGGTAGGGAGGACTTCGCCAGACTCCAGACGTACACCGGTAATCCTGTTTTTCGCCGCGCTCGTAGCATCAAGAGTGACATCTGTCACAATGTCGGAGACGCTGCCAAGTACAACGGACAAGTTTGGATACGTTTCCAGCTCTTCTCTCATGTATCTCTGGTAAAGTTTTCGGTCGATTTGCGCCCGAGGGCCCTGTGAGGTGAATCAGTCATGCAACCCGCCAGGACGACCATAAATGATGGAAAATCCTTACCCATACGGCGCGGCCTTTTGAACGGTTCAGGACCTTGAACTGGATGCCAGCCTTGTCAATGATTCTGCCGGCTAATCCATCCAGAGCATCGATCTCGCGCAAGATGATGCCCTTTCCAATACCGCCGAACGAAGGGTTACAAGAGCAGGTGCCGAGATTCTCCATTTTCGGGGTGACCAGGGCCGTCTTTGCGCCGGCTCTGGCGGCGGCGGCGCATGCTTCTGCGCCGGCATGACCACCTCCTACGACGACAACGTCGAAAGGCCTGCGACCTTGTATTAGCGCAATGCGAATCGGATTGTTAAGTACGATCAGACCTTGTGCCCTCTGCCACAGCAGCAAATCCCCGCCTGCCTTGACTACGGGACGGATTTGGACGTTGCATACATCCGGAGCCGCAGAAGCCGCGCCGTCGAAGCCTCAGAGCCGCCGCAAGGGATCGCATGTCTCGTTGACAGGGGAAGAAGCCAACAATGTAGATCCGACGCGGGCAGCCAAAGCTTCAAAGTAAAGGAGGAGAGCAAAATGATTCGGGAGAGAGGCGTGTGAGGAGATGGTATTAAACCGTCGGCCACCCGATCGCCATACTTGCGCCGATCCTCGTGTTTCCCTCTCTCCCTCTTTTTTTTTTTTTTTTTTTTTTTTGCGCCTTCCGCGCTCGGCCCCAACTTGCTAGCCCCTTGACCGGCAGTCGGTGACAACAAACACCGATAGCGATGTGGCGCTACCCGACCTTATCTACGTAACTGCACTATGGTTACAGCGTGGCTAATAAGTAGTATGCAATCTGCAATCTATATATACCGTGCAAAGCAGACAATCAACAAACCTCCAAGCATCTGCCAGGACGTTGATTCACGACTGGCAGGCATCCAGCCAATTAGCCATTGTCATTGAAGAAGTGTCATAAAAAGATCGATACAGGCTTGCTTCCATTTGTCTGGAGTTCGCGGAACCAACTCTGTCCGGTCCCCGATGCTTTTACCGTCTCGTTCCCATTTTCTGCGAATCGGGCCATGAGGACACAGCATCTTCGACTTCCTCGAGATACGTTGAAGCATTATGAACGGTTGTGCCGCCCAAAACCAGTCGAACACCGGGTGTGCTTGCATTGATGGTCGCAACCATCTTGGCCTCTTCATATGTTGCACCTCCGACCATGAAAACAATTATGTCCTGCGGCTTATCTCGTGTAGTCCCGCCACCCTCGACAAATGGATATTGTTGTTCTTTGAGTCTCCCCCGGATCAAATTTTGTAAGGTGCTCTCCATCAGGGGACTGTGCTGGGTATAGACATTCTCAACACCTTTAAGCCCCTTGAATCGATTGCCCGCTGAGCCAAAAATACCCGCTGATTCGAATATGTCTGTGATGCCTGTCTGTGCCTGTGACTGCTGCAGAGACGATTGATAAGACACTAACTTCGGGACGAGATCTGCTCGCCGTACCGAAACCCCACCAGCTGCCACCAGAAGGTCAATGAGCATCGGAAGAGAGTTCGACGGGTTGCGCTCATATCGCAGTGCGTACAGAGCAACCAAGGCAATCTTGCTGTCACTTATTACCTTCGGGGACTGGATGAGCTTTTGGATGTTCTGTCAAGAGAGCAGTTAGTCAACCTTGCTCGGGATCATGGTCGTTCGTGGGACTTTTCTGGCACATACCTTTACGTCGGCCGCATGGTTATCATTGCATGCTAGGCTCTGCTCGAGCTCGCTGACTTCAAGAAGATTTTCCGCGCCCACCCGCCTGCTCAACTCTGAGACCAAGGTGACATGCTTGCTCACATTGCCCGACAGCTTTCGGAATTCCGGATACTCCTCGATGAAACGCTTCATATCAGATATGGACTCGATGTTGGCGTTGTTTTGCGTTTTGGATTGGTACTGTTCCACGTAGTCCTTGATGTTTCCACCTAGGTCGCCGAAGTTGAGATACATGTTCTTCTTGAAGAAGGGATCTTGATCTTGAGACAGAACAATTTCCTTGAGCTCCGGCCGAATGTCCGGAACATCACTCAAATCGACTCTACCGTTGTTGATTCCTAGGAGATGATGCACCATGGCTTGATACGTCCACTGGGTAAGTAGCGGCGTGACCGGATCCTCGCGACGGTCAAGGATCAGAAGAATGGGAGGGGTGTCCACCTTTCTGAAATCGAACAGCTGCTCTTCCTGGGTGATGCGATAGCGGACTTCCGTTGCCAACTTCTTAGTGAGCGGGCTCGTGTTGGCATATCTAATCAAAGGCTTCTTCTTGAGCGCCAGCAATAGAGCAACGAGTCCATCCGCACTTCGCTGAAGCGCGTCCGGGTTCCAGGTGTGTGGGCCACTCCCCCAAATGCGTTGATGAGGAAGGCTGAGTCCGAGAGAAAATAAGTCCGGGTTAATGACAATGAAGTCGGCAAAATGCTCCTGAACTAGCTTGACCACCTCGTGATCGTCCGCCTCAGCAAGCCTTTCGAGCGATGATTTCTTCACAACGTTGGTGAAGTACAAGTGGTATTCGCCATATTTGGGCTCGCGCAGTTCATCGATGAGCAGCTGGATAGATTCTGGTGATGGCCGTACGAGACATAAGCATCGAAGATGACGCATCTTTTCTCTGCTGGGATTATCGATCCGGTCGATTAAATACACTTCGTGGTTAAGCAGAGAAGATTGCGTAATGGCGGTGGACACGATAGGCACGGTTTCCCGGTCCAGCAGTAGGACCTTCATCTTGGCCGACTGTGTGTTCGAAAGAGGGTCGGCTGATGAAACCATGCGTGATACGTAGCCGGCCACTGCTTGAGCCACGTCCATCTTGGCCAACAACACGAGACAAGCTCGGTAGGTCGCGAATGTGTATGTAGTGTCTCTGTCCGGCGCAGGAAGGCGAGCAACTATGCGGAGCCCACAGCACTGCCAATTGTTGAGGCAGATGAAGAGGTCTTGGCTGTGTTGGCTGCGATAAACTCGTGGAAGAAGTGAGGCGTCGAAATTGTCGATGTTTGGGCAAAGGGATGGAGGTGATGAAGGATAGGATGCCTGCCTCGATTTGTGTCGTCGTCCATAGCTTCGTGGCGCATGCCACACAATTGAGCCACACAATGAGCTTCTTACCTACTCGGCCACGGTGGTGCCTTAGGTAGGGAGGCATAGTCGAGACGGTAATAGACCGTGAAACCCACAGTGCGGGGCTTTGATTCAGGGGACCTGAGGCAGTACACCTAGGTAAGGTAGGCACCTACCGAAGACCTGAAGGAACTGCAACTCTCTACCATACCTAAGGTACCTACCTAAGGTAGGTAAGCAATTGCCACGCAACAACTCCTCTGTGTGGCCATCGCTATAAGCCAATCCACGCCCTGGGATATTCGCAAAAACAGCAAACCGAATTTCCCGGTTCTTTCTTCTTCAATGCAACTATACTGCTGTCTCGAGAACAACGCCACTCCACAGTCTGCTTGTTTGTTGGCTGTCTTGCGACTATGACGAGTCTACCAACAGACACCTGCCCGGCAAAAGCCGAACCTGCGTGAGTCACGAACCAGCGAATTCTCTCCAAGGAAAAGACGTTAGTATTATGTAGAGCGGATCTGACAATACGAATGCTCTCCCAGACTTTCCTTCACCCAGGGCTTAATTCTGGGACAGCTGTCGGTGGTCATCGTTCTAGCGGCCTTTATCAAATTCTTCATTTTTGGTGATCCTCCCTCGCCTGAGGTGACGGCCTCGCTCAGAGCTACGGAACGTCGATCCCGGACACTCGCCCACAAGCGATCTCTTTTGAGTCTGCGGACGGCCAACGCTCGGCAGGGCCAGCAGACGCTCAATCGCAAGAAGTCTAGCGTACTCCGGAATCCTCCTAACTTGACCATTGGCTCTATCTTGAGCAAAACATACTACAATGTGGACAGCCATCAGCCGGAGAGCCTTGACTGGTTCAACGTCCTGATAGCCCAGACCATTGCCCAGTTACGCAGCGACGCCCAGCACGACGACGCAATTCTTACGTCTCTCACGAAGGCTCTTAATGGAACATCTCGCCCCGACTTCGTGGACGAGATCCGTGTTACTGAGCTGAGCCTTGGGGAGGACTTCCCCATCTTCAGCAACTGTCGTATCATTCCGGTGGACGAGGATGGTTTGAGTGTGGGAAATGGCAAGACGCTCGATGCCAGCGCTGCCACCAGGGAAGGAGCTAAGCTGCAAGCTCGGATGGATGTGGATCTCAGCGACATGCTGACAATGGCCATCGAGACGAAGCTTCTCCTCAATTATCCGAAGAAGCTAAGTGCAGTGCTGCCGGTGGCACTGTCAGTCTCTGTCGTCAGGTTCAGCGGCACTCTTTCGATCTCCTTCATTCCCAGCAACCCTTCGCAGTCGACCCCTACTATGATGACGTTCAACTTTCTCGATGATTACCGGCTTGACCTCTCAATTCGTAGCCTTCTAGGAAGCCGATCGAGGCTCCAGGATGTGCCTAAAATCGCCCAGCTCATTGAAGCACGTCTGCACCGCTGGTTTGACGAGCGATGTGTAGAACCCCGTTTCCAGGAGATTGCTTTGCCTAGTTTCTGGCCACGGAAGAAGAACACTAGAGGGCCCGAGGACGCACTGGCAGAGACGAATGCACCAGTAGGCAGGGCAAAAGGGAAGGAGATTGATCAGAATTTGCGAGCAGAGGCCCGAAGAGAAGTAGAGGCCGAAACAGGAGGCAGGACAGGGCGAGAGCATGATTCTCTGCGTCGGCGCAGATTAAGAAGCGATGACTTCTCGATGCCTGGGTCTTTACCAGGGCTAGATTTAGACATGAGGACATGATTCAATTGGTATTTATAGGCGGTCTCAAAACCGGCCAGGAACCAGGGTTGACGAACTCTCCGTGAGGGTAAGGAGGCCTTTCCACCACAGACCTGCCCCGGTAAACAAAAGTACATAGTAGAATACCGTCCATTTCCGAGCGTCTGCGTGCGTGTAATGTCCATGAAGATGCCAGTGGGGCTCGACAGATCCCCAGAACCGGGGAAGGCCCATGGAGTTGCAAAATGCATGTACCAAGACGATGGCCAGTAGACTACCGGATCGCAAAAAAAGGAATGTGGCATAGCCACCAAACAGAGAAGTGTATGCGAACTGAAGTACTGAGCGAGCGACGGCGGCGATTAGGGGTACTCTGGGGTGGGTGATGCGGAATTCGTAGAAGTGATGGACATGGGCGAGGCCGAATATGAGAGGGGATAGAAAGATGGTTTGAGTTAACGACATATGAGCGCACAAGAGTAGCGGCACTGAAGCAGATCGGAACAGCATTTCCTCGGTCAGAGGTCCCTATGATCCAAGTGAGTATGAAATTGCAAGAAAGGATACAGAAAGTTGAGGTGACACACCATCACAATGTTGCGCCAAGTGGTCCACCGGGTCCAGACATGCGTAAGAGGCTCTAGAGTTTTCCAATCCTCCCAGAGTCCGTCTATGAGAAGGGCTTCGTAGAGTGGGCCAGCGAAGAGAATGGAAGTGAGAAGCAAAGCGCTGCCAGATTCCGCGAGGCCCACTGGCCAGTAGCCCATGGCGTGGAGGGGAGAGATGGGCAGGACGCCGTCCGGAAGTTGAGCCAAGACGATGTAAGTGATGGTGCAGCAGATGACAGTAGAAAACAGAACGGAAGTGACACGTGTACGAATCACTCGCGGGTCGTCCCTGGACAAAGTTGGCGAGGGACGACTGGACGACGAGATGTACAGCGGAAGCACATAAATGCTTGTGTACAGAACCTGGCTAATTATGAGCGGGGGAGTCAAGCAGTGGCAGTTGAAGAACTTGGACATACCAACATGGCGCTGACAGCGAAGGGATGCAAAGAGGGCGGCACCATATCAGACGGCCCTGGGTCGGGGCCGAAGCCGAAGCTAGGAGAGGACATGGAGGTATGCGCCGTCGCAGCCCGGGGGCGTCGCCAAGTGACTGAGAGACGGGACTGGCGATAGGAGAAACTCAAGACACAGGGCAACGAATTGGCTCGACAAGATAAAGCTAGCTACCTTAGGCCAAGGTTTGGTATCATGATGTGAGGCGGTATCACACTTGCACCCACGTCTCCAAGTTGCTGAAGTCCATTGATTACGTAACAAGGCCTAAGACCCAGAATCAACCTCAGGTACCTACCCAGGAACCCATCGGCAGCTGGTCCACGGGGACATGTGTGCGGGATTCCGCCACGCACCTTATACTGTCGTGGCGCCTCTGGTTTTCGAAGCGCATTTTCGAAGCGCCGGTGCCAGGTTGCAATGCATTACCTTAGGCAGAAACACGGCCTCATTCTCACATATGCATTCGTTGTGTATGTCTTGCGTTCGAATGTGCTTTTAGCATATAAACAGCTGCGACTTCTCACACAGCCGCGGTTTCTTACACGACCGATGCACGATCAATTCAAGGCCTGCAGACTGCAGAGGGGGCCGGCGGCTAAGGTAAGGTACTGGGCAATGGGTGGCAGGGTGGATCCGACGAACGCGTTAGAAGCTGAGATGAGGCTGTTGGTACCGGAAATGTTGAACGCGACTGAGCCGCGCGATCTATACTTATCCTGCCATTGGATGCGCCGCGGCCCTCGCCTGGCCTTCGACTTCAACGTCCCCCGTATACGGTAAGGTGCTGTACCTACCTCCCTACCTACCTAGGTACTACGCGGTAGATTGGAAGTTTTCTCGGCTGGTTGTTTCTCCGCAGGGGAGCGCCCAGGCCCGGGCCCCGAGCAGGCCACTGGTTAATGAAACGTCAGGCCCTCCAGGCGCCGCTGTCAAAGTTAATCGCTCTCGTACGGATGGCCTCAAGGCAGGTTCTCTCCTCTGCTACGTACCTATTCTCTATGATTGTTTGCATCTCTGACGGAAGAGATTTTGCTTTCGGCAAGCCCGTCCAGTGGGAATGACGCACCGACCTACGCTGGCTGCAGCAACGAGATAGCTTTAAGCACACCAAAGTAAATAATGGCGGTCAGATAGAGCACAGCGCTGAAAATGACAAACGCCCTGAGGCTAGGATTTTGCTGGCCATCGACTTGAAGCTGGCGAGCGTTTGAGTCCTGCCGTATCATCATGGGCAACGGTCAACCGAGCGCCTCAGCAAGAAAGAATCTCGCACTGCGACGGTCTGCCAAGATTAGGAGGGTTGTTTTCAGTGTTTATTCACTTCCTCTTTCGGTGTGTCGTCATACGTATTGCGTATCCGTACCTTACCGTACCTCACGGACGCTGTCTCCGCATCTCATCAAATATCCTTCAAGAGTCTTAAGGTCAAGTTTGATTGAGAAACGTATTGCGGGTACTGTAGCGAGCAAAATGCCCACTTGTGCCTCCAGTGCCCAGGTGCTGTGGAAGGTTTATCCCGGCCCTGCCTGTCCAAGATGTGGTGGACCACGCAAGGTCCCATTTTCGAGTGCACGCTGAAGACGTGGATGGTCTTAGTATAATTAGTGTGTTGCCAGCACACCGGATAGACCCACGGATGCATGGATAGGATCACAGCGAGAAGCGCGTTCAGACTCGCACAACATCCATTCGTCAAGCGGGAGCTGCCAGAGCCGCTGGCTGGTAAGTCGCAACGGCGCGTGGCGGTTGGTTACGGGGCGTAGACACGGACTTAGGTACCCTACCTACCTAGGTAAGGTACCTTAGGTTTGGTGGACGTCGGGTGGTCCAAAGGAAGGCCGTAGGTATTCCATGACTGTCTCTGTCTCTTTCTGAGCCCTGCGCTAGATTAGCGTCGAAGGCCCTGAGTGCGTGCTAGACTTAGCTCTAGCAGGACATACCTACTCGGGCAGAATCAGACGAAGTCTGCCCGTCTGATGTCGTCGTCGGATGCCCAAGACCAGGTCTCCCAGACTTGTTCATGCCCTGGGATCCTGCGACTACGGCTTTGTTTTTGTTGTTTTCTGTGCGTCTCACGACTCCACGTCCACGTTCATAGCCAAATGGCTGCTCCAATATCCGTGGCTGTCGCCTTCCATGTCAAATACTTGTACCATTGGCCCCCGCCGCCGCTGTCGCTGTCGCGATTGACAATCTACTTACACATTGCTCACTTCCCTTCACCTTCTTCATCTGTCACTTTTCGCGATGGAATAAGGCCGCGGCCTTGAGATAGGATCAGGAGACTAACGACCCTCGAGGCGATCTACTCTGACGAATTGCGACTGCGACGCTACCTACTGCTACAATTCGGCTGAACGAACCGCTGCCGACATCCATTCGTCGTCAATCAACCGTGGTTGTCGCCCCTTTTCTTCTTCCAATCGACTGCTCGACCTGTCACATCCGTCTGCTGATTGCCATTGGCAATCCTGCTCACCACTCACCACACACCCCGGCCGCTGCATCTCATCTGCAACAGAGAAGCATCGCGGCGCCGCACCGCCTCCCCGCATCACTTCCATTGTCGACTCGCTAGCTGGTCTGGCTGTCTGGTTTCTGGTTTGAATGTGGTCCGGTTCGCTAGGCCCCTTGTCTTCAACCCGTCTGCGCCAGCCCCTTGCTGCTCTTGCTGCCCCTGCTGCTGCTTCGGTCCAGGCTTCGGAAGCAGAGATAGGGAGACTCGAAGTTGGCGGGCCAGTTAGATTATCCCGTCTCCTCAACCCCAGCTTGGCCTTTTCCCTCGACCGCCTTTTGAGAGACTATCCACCGTCCCTCAGAGGTATCCCTACCCACAACGATACTTGACTTTGGCACAGATGCAGCCCATACTCAACAACATCTCAATGTGCTCATAGCCGGCCTCATCCTGTCAGAAGCACAGGACCTGCATGCAGCCAGGATTTATCGCCAGTCGTTGCAGTATAGACAGTCAAGCTGGCTTCGAAGCGAAACCAACAAATATCCCAAGTATCCTGTCGGTTCATTGGACTCTGCCCACCTTGTTTCCTGGTTCGCTTCCATCTTACTTAGTAGTGGGCCTGCTCAAATCCACCTTGCCTCGCATCGCCCACACTGAGGTACCTTCATGTCAGTAGGTACGTACGTCTTTTGCTTGCTTCCATTGGGACTGGACATGGGCCTGGGAGCTTAGGTTGTGCTGGAACTTGCAGCAGCTAGCTGCCTTGGGTGCCTCTCCGGTCCCCATCTACCTACCATGCCTTGCCCGCTTTTGCTGCCCTTCCCTCCCGCCTCCATCTCTTGCGTTTTCCTTCGACCTTTTCGTTTTACTTTTTTATCCTTTTTCTTTCCTGTTCGGTTTCTGCCTCTGCGCAACCGAGCAGCGCTTTGCCTCGTCGTCCTCGGCGCCTTTGTTCCCTTTCCTATTCTCTCTCTCTCTCTCTCTGTCTCTTTATCTTTTTTCTTGCCACCTCCCCTGCTTTAGTCATAAACACAGGCAATTCGCCAGTAATAATCTTCCTACTCTCATTTCTTCTCCATGGCTACTCAGCTGTCACCCGATATTTACATTGTTTAGTATCTCAAGCCTCGGTTCACCTCAGTCACTCTCTCGCTCAGCTTGATCAGCTTCCATCGATCCACGCAAACAATCGCAAACAATCGCAAACCCACCCGGCAAATTTGCCCTTCCGCTCATTCGCTTGTGCTGGTCGCCTTGCTCATCCCGCCTCGCCTTAATCAAAGAACAACCTACGCTCGTCGACAACCTTGGATTCAGCCAAGCGAATACTTATCATCGGGCATTTGCGGCTCACCCAACCTGCTCGAACACCGTTGAATTTCTATCAGTTCCGGATGATTTTCATCAAGACAACGAACGAACCTCTGTCAGAACAACGTGCGCCGCCGCAAGCCAACTTGTTCGCCCTCTTTCGCCCGACAAGCTCGAACCTCTGGACTTGACACCCGGCCAACTGTTTTTGCACTGTACAGTGTACGGCTGCTGAATCAAACCGGACCGCCAAAGCACAGGCCGGCCGGCGCCTTCCGGTACCCACCGAAGCTGAACCAACTGCTCCCGGCGAGTCAGCCACTACAAGCAGCCTTTGACCGCACTTGGCTCCTGTGCGTTACCCCAATCATTCCCGCTGTCGGCCATCTCAGTCCACGCCGGGACGCACCGGCTCTCCATGGCCCGGAGACCCCGGTGGCGCCGACTCATCACACCCAAACCCAAGAAGCTGTCTCCGAAAGCTCCCAGCTACGGCAGAGTCTCCGAAACCTCCCCGTCCCCGCACAGCCCGGCCGAGAATGCCCGGGTCCGGGTCCGGGAGCCCCTCACGAGGGAGCCCCTCCCGGTCCCAACGGAGGCCGCTGCACGAGCGCTCCAAGTCACAGTCCAATTCTCTTGCCATTCGCGTTGTCCCCTACAGCCCTCCTCGACCAAGCCACAAGAATCGCGACTCTACCGCTTCGGCCACCTCATCACGCACTCCAACATCAACAACAGCATTGCTGTCGCCGAACACCTCCGAACTTGGTCACCGAAACTCCTCCAGAATCGATGATCGCTCCACATCCGCAAGCCGTGCTAGCGACCGCTATTCCTCTCACCGGCGCTCTTATTCCTCCAGCACGCTGACATCTGTACTGTCGCCAGCATCTTCAACTTTCCCATTGGTCGCAGCCAAGGACCGCGGTGTTTCAGGCTCGAAACTGCGATCTGACTCTTGGACAGGAGGCCCGTCCTCGCCTTCTACCCCTGTTCCCACTACTCCGCCTCATCTGACCGATAATTACCGCGTTAATGCACGATCCCGGTCGTCACAGTACAATACCGACGATGAACCTGTCACCCCTTCGGCGAAGCGCCCCTTGTCTCGTCGCCGCAATCTCATCACAATCAACGCAGATGGGAAGACTTTTTCTCTTCTACCCCAAAAAGGACAGCAGAACAGGAACTCGGGTGACCCGGGCTCGTCCAAAGCACCCACATTGTCACTTTCCTCTACAGCCTCGCCAGAGCGCTTCTCATCAGACGCCTCACACATCAGCGAAAACCATCCCAGCTCTTCCACCGTGACTCCGGACCGAAGCTTTTCAGCTACACTAACCCCAGCATCCTCGACCACGCAATTAGCTGGAGATCATATTGCCAGCACCGTCGCCTCCAATTCGTCCCCCTGGAATTACCGCATGGTTGGCGGCCTACGCAAGGTTCTCAATACTCCTGATCTCAAGCAAAAGGGAAAATCAACTCTTCTGTACCCTGAAGCCAATCAAGCCCCATTTGCCCCATCCTCCCCGTCTGATTCTCGACTCGCGCCGCTGCCGGAGGCGCCAGCCGTCGACCCATACCCACCCTCGGACCCCCCTGACTTGCAGACCAAGACGTCTTTTCAATCATCCGTCACTGCGTCTACATCGTCGGACAAGACAAATTACAAAATCTACAGTTCCAGTTCCCCTCCTCGACCCGATACTGAGAGTGTGCTGCCGCCACCATCGATATCCTCCGATACAACAAATTACCAAGTATACAACTCTAGCTCGCCTCCTCGCATCCCTCAAAGGGACAGTTCGTTGCCGCCACCTGCAGCGAGTCACTCCAACTACGAGATTCTTGGCCGATCTTCCCCCCCAGAAACATCCTCCGCTGAGCGTAGTCCTCCGAAGACTGCAGACAGCAGCGCCGACAGTAACCACAACTATATTCTACACGGCGACCCATCCCCTGCACCCTCTTCTGCGGCTACGGCCCGCCGCCGCCGTGTTCGCCCGGAATACTCGCAAGAAAGTCTGTTGGTAGCACCACTCAAGCCAAAGAAAAGCAAGAAGAAGTCCAGGGAGAGGTTTGGCTACTACAAAACTCGCTCGCGAGACTCTCTCCGGCGCATCGCATCGATTAAGTCCATATCCAGTTCTCGCAGCGTTGAGGCAGCCACGAACATAATCACCGCCCCTGCTGCCTCCTATCGATCACGTGTGCAGGCTGGCTTGCCTACGCGGCAGCCGGACGGAAGAGCTGAGCCATCTACCTCCACACCTGTCCCGTCCCACATGCAAGCTCATCCGCATCAATGGAGCTCACAACTATCTACGGTCATGTCGGAGAGTGAGGGAGGAAGCGAGCCCCCATCTCGCTCTGTGTCTCCCTGGTCGGTTCCAGCCAGACGTGGCAGCCAACCCCTTAGCAGCCATAGCCGGCAAATGCTCAGCATCTCCTCATCGCTGGCAGGCAATGAAGAAAGGTCTCTGTCTCACTCACGGTCATTTACAGACTCGCTCGAAAGGCCCCAAGCTAGTCACAGTCGAGGAGGCACCCTTCGTTTAGTAAGCGATCAGGATGAGCATGGTGATGGGTTAACGGAGTTGCATCAACTGAACCAACGTCCTTCCCGAACACGTCTTTCGAGCTTTTTCTCAAACACCTCGTCTGATCGTAATCTGCACTCATCGAGCAGCTCACGTTCGCGGGCCAACAGCTTCAACTCGGCATCTATTCCTACATGGGCTAAGTAAGTCAAGCGCACAGCCATACTTAAGGCACTGAGTACGGTATTCAGCTAACAGTTTTGGACAGGTTCTACTATGGAAGTGGGGAACGAAAGTTTCTGGCGAGCTCTTCGGGCTCCATCATGACCGATCCGAATGACAGTCGACCTCCCAGCTCGTACCAGAGTCGATCGCCAAGTGCGGAACACCTTCCGCTGAGTATTTACAGCCCCCGAAGACGGCCCCGAGAAGTCAATCCCCTGGCTCCCGGTCCAATATCGGATTCCGCTTCCATGGAAATCAACCCGATGCCGCTAGACAGCCAGCTTCGACCTGGTGTACGCAAAAAGACGTCGAGCATTTGGTCGCCGCATTTACGCCGTGACCAAAGGGCCAGCCGTTACAGCATTTGGGAGCCACCTTCCATGACATGGTCCACCGAGAATAGTCTACTTGGCAAGCGAAATATGCAAGTCGTGCTCTTTGCCCTCGGGTTCATTCTTCCATTTGGTAATGCGAATCCAGTGTTGAACTTTTCTGGGTCGACTGCTAACCGCACCTAGCTTGGATGATTGCCGCCTTTTTGCCCCTTCCTCCTGACCCGCACGCTGAAATGGAGGAGCGCGATCACCGATCAAGTCTCTTAGATGAGGAAGGGGATCTTCCTCGACGCATCGCGGCCATCGATGAGACTTTATTCCAAAGCGCCAGGTGGTGGCGCGCCCTCAATCGCTACATGTCCGTTATTGGCCTCCTCGTCGTAGGTGCCATTGTAGCTCTCGTCGTTGTCGGCGTCAAGCAGGGATGGGGACAAATCGCGTAGCAGCAAGACCCCGACCAACGTCTCGGAACCCAGTCTGGCTCGACAACTGCCGTAACTTTCGGGCATTCCGACCTAATGCTTTTAGCGTACATCACACAAAACAACCTCTATTGATTTCTTCGATACATCAGCGCATTAGATTCACGAATGGGTACTCATTGCCCTGCGACGGCCCTTTTCACGACTCTACGACACTTGGAATTACCTGAGCAAGCACACGAACCTTTTTGTCCTAACTCGTCGGACACTCCTCTTTTTCACTTCATCGTCCTTCTTCCGGGTAAACAGAGACGCTATCAGTGCTCTTCCATCCCTGTAAAAGTTATTGTACTATTATACGTTTGCCCAGGCGGGCCTCCAGTTGACGACATGCTAGATTTTTATCTGTAATGGGTGGTGAGACCGAATGACGATACCCCCCGGGTCTGACGCGGGAGTCATGAAGTGGGGATCGCCACGCCGATGTTCGAAGCGTTCGAACTCGGCTGTAGAGTCTCCTTTTATTTTTAAGGCATAGACATGGGTTTATAAAGGCTTGGTTCAGGAGCTATGTAGCACGAAATGTCTAATGACTAGCGCCCATGGGCCGTTTCTCAAAGTTCTCCGTCACAGGATATATGCCCCCCGTAGCGTGTTGCACATGTAACTTATCTCCCCAATACTTTCCATATCGAAATCTACCACACTCCATTGAAGCCTGTAACACAACGATCGCGTCGTGATTTAACTTTCTGGTATGAGAGGCTTTTGCATAAGTGATAGGCTCGATTTCAAGCAGCCTTCCTCTTCTGCCTGGCCTCTACTTCTGCCTTGATCTCCTCCATGGCTTCGTCGATCTCTCGTTGAGGATCAGCTGAGACTCCTAAGACCGGCTCCCGGCCAGAAAGACTGTCCTGGCTGAGAGAACGGGTGAGCTTAGCCCCGGCCTTTCCTTGACGCTCTTCCAAATGCTTCTTCAAAAGCTGCTTCGCCGGGGAGGCGAAGAAGGCCATAGAGACGATTGTGCCAATAATAGTGTAGAAATAAACGCGGCTCCAGACCAGAATCGAACCTGACAGCTGGAGAACGAGAAAAGGAGCCACAACGAAGGACATGCCCAACTGAGTTACAACGAACGATAAACAGTCGTAGTAGATCTTGGTGGTCGTTGGGGAACCGGTGCTGGGGTCGATGAAGAATGCGCGGAAGTATCGGCGGTAATCTGTGTCGAATTAGTTCCTGTTTGCAATCGCCAGTTCACATCCACTGCAACTCACTTTTTGCAACAGTCTGGACAAAGCTGGCGAGAATGAAGCTCAGGTAATATCCGGGATAAAACCCATGCCATAATGCGCTCGTGCCGAACGTGATCAGACTGGCGCGGAAACCAGGCTTCTTTCCGATAGGCGTTACTCGGAGGTAAACGTAGTTTCTCAACCAGTTGTTGGTGTTCATATTCCAGTTGCCCAGATATGCGCGCGTGTTTTGTGCCGTCTCAACTCCCCATGGATTGATGTTTTGTAGCCTGTTCCATGACACCTTGCCGGTGACAGGATCAACACCATGGTAGCCCAAGCCGGCCAAGATGCAAGCGCCTTCAGTCAAGGACCAAACGCCGTAATACTTGAGACGAGCCGTCAAGCCGGTCATGTGCAGGACCCAAACTCTACGTAAGAAGTTAAGATCCATATAGGACTGCCCCGTCAAGTAACTGATGGGGTAGTAACCCGAGAGAACCATGAAGAGACCAATCCAGCCCAAGCCGCTCGCAGCCTTCCATGCAGCTGGAGTGCCACTGCGAGGTATCTTCCGCTTCTTCCGCACAGGAGGCTTCTTTGAGGGATCGACTTGGGCAGGTAGGTCAAACATGGTGGTGTCTATCCATTTGCGATATTCGGCGTAATCGAAGGCGGGACCAGCGAGAAGCCCAGGGAAGAAGAGGACATATCCGGCATAATCCAAAAGACCCGGAAGCTCAACCAAGCGTCTCTCCTTCTGGAAATCAGACAGTTTGTCCTCTGACAGTCGGCCATCTGCCACATTCCAGCAGAAGGCACTAAGCTTCATGAGCAGAACCATTTGCGCGCCAGTGATATCGACAGATGAGGGGCTGTCGGCGAGTTGGCGAGCGATATGGCTGATGGACATGTGGCCCATGACGAAGGCGAAACCAATCCAAGGCATGAACGGGCTACTGCGAAGATACTTGGCGATGCAGTAGACACCAATGGAGCTGATGGCAAGGGTGCGCACGCCACTCCATAGATCAAATAATCCAACCAAGTAGAAGGCGGAGGTGCTAGGTCACAAATACCATGGTCAGCGTAGTGAGCTAGGAATCAAATAGATGCGCAGGAGCTCCAGGTGTGTCATACCATATTATGAATAGATTCTTCTGGTCTGGCCGGGCATCTGGAACCCTCTTGAGTAGACCGGCGAGAGGGTATGATATGAGGAACGAGAAGACGAGCTTGACTGCCAGAAGAAAGACGTCAGCATGCACGGCATACTTGGAGCTGG
The DNA here is from genome assembly GCF_026319265.1 of Colletotrichum chrysophilum. NCBI lineage: Eukaryota > Fungi > Ascomycota > Sordariomycetes > Glomerellales > Glomerellaceae > Colletotrichum > Colletotrichum chrysophilum. The sequence continues at coordinate 95,698 of NW_026517433.1, read as the reverse complement.
CCTATATGGATAGGTATATATTCGATCGTAGGTAAACTCTCGCGAGGGAAGACTGACGTTCGTCGGGGGATGCGCCCAGGCGCGAAGATAGTAGCTCGAATGCTGCCGGTACACCGTGGGTCAGCTTGCGAAAGACTTCAATTTCAAGGAATGCCAAATAGCCTACGCTTGTTAATAAAGGGCAACATCATGTACGCCAAGGACAAAGCTGGCGATAGCGAGGGACTGGAAGGCTAGAGCGTGTGAGTTCAAATGCTTCTCAGTCCATTTCTTCGAAACTGGTCGGGGAAATTGTGTTGGGCGAACGGCGCGGAATGTCGTCTGCTGAGCAGGAGCCGTAGCAGTTTGTTCTGGGTCCTGTTCTTAGGAGCGAAAGTCGGTGGTTAGCACAACAGGCTAGGTCATGTGGGAACGTTCGGACGAGAGAATGAAGACGTGGGATGAGAGACAAGCCAGGACGTGACTGAAGCCGATCAGTAGGTGCCTGTGGGTAAGGTACTTCAGCTGAAGGGAAAAACACTGAAGTGCTAGTAGGGAGAAGAGTTGCGGGTCATCCCAACCTGACAAGTAGCTGCGCATGCCCAGAGCAGCAGCGATATACTGGTGGTTGCAAAGAGCACGTGTGACGTATTATTAACCTGTCCCCCTAGCTACCTTAACCTCAGTCCTGCTCAGGGCTGGCTTTTAAGGCCGTTCAGACAGCGAGTTTGGCATGGCGGAAGGGGTGGGGCAAAGGTGTTTTGGCGGGTGGTCATGTAGGCAAGGCATGGTACCGAGTACCTCCCGGTTGCACCAAGGGTCTACAGACCGAGTATCTCCTGTCTACTTTACCCGACAGTGAAGTCTCCGCCCTACCTAGCCAGCCGAAGCCCACCCCCACGTGTTTCGGAAACAAGCTTCACGAAGGTGGCAGAACGTGTTGAGGGTGCTTGCACAGAAAGACCGACGTCAATTTACACCAAAAGAACAGCGTAGCCACACCAAAAATCATCTTGTCTTCCCCGACACCGACGCCGCTGCCGTCTATGTTGTCTGAAAAAGGACGAAGTTTCAAATCTACGAGCCAAAGCACGTTACGGCTTCCCCGTTGGAAACCAATCTTGTCTCTGCACAAGCGCCCCAACCGATCTCACCGCTTCGGCTTGTTGAATGGTTTCTGGGGTACACGATAAAGTCGTGGCTTTGAAACACAGCTACTCTATCCGCCTAACACTACACGGGTGGGGCGCAGTTTGACGACTCAACGCCTAGGCTCACATCTTGTCACTTGAGCCTCTCCCCGCCTACGCATCTCGAGGTCAAACGTATTACTATACAACATTTCGAGCATCTAATTGCGATCAGCGTGGGGAAAGCAAGACGGGCATCCTTCGCTTGCGTTGAGGCAATACCGCTTAGGTACCATAGATGCGCTATACACGTTGCTCAACCAGCAATTTATTCGGCTGCCGCAATGCTCTCCCACGAGACTTGGCAAGCCAAGTTCCGCTTTTCTATCAGGAACCCACAACCGTTCTACGAGTTCGCATCCTTGTTGCTCTGAGAGCTCGCGCTCATGGGTTGTGTAGTTGGCAAAGACATCTTGGCCGCCTCGCTCTGGCGAATTCTGGCCCACGCATACACGATGCCGCTGACGAACCCAATAATGATAGCCGACACGCTGCCAAATGTGACCGGCGCATCGAAGAAGACGAGGCCGCTTATGGCGATGGGAAGTTTGTTGAGAGCGCCAACCACGGAGTATGTCGTAGAGGAGGTGACTCGGATACACCAAGCCGAGCAGTACGAAATAAAGATTGCGCAAAGTCCTGAGTAGATCATGCCGACGAAGAGGCTGTTGCGAGTCTCGATGGGGAAGTTCTTAGCGATGTTCGCTGACGACCAATCCTCCGTCAAAAGCGTGCAAACGATGAGGACAGGGATTGTCAACAAGTTGTTGTAGAACATTGCTGTATGAAGCATTTATCAGCCATCGTCCTCTGGGCTGTCGCATGTAAACAGCCGGGGTTCTCGGGGTAGCTTACTGTCCCAGTCCTTAAAGTTCATCTTCTTGATGACCTTGCGCATGCCGAGCACGTATGCGGCTGTGCAGCAAACATTCATCCCCATCCAGGCGTATCCGGCATTCAACGTCGAGACAGCAGCAGAAGCCTCAGCAGTGTGCGAGCCGCCACCCAGCGCGTGTTGAACATCAGCCCAAGCAGCCACGACAGAGCTGAGAACCATCAAGCCAAAGGACAAAAGCGAAAGGGGGCTGACGCTTCCGCCAAACCACAAAACTTCGCCATATGCGATGACAATGATGGTCAGATTCTTGAAGATGGTGTAGACGGGAACTGAGAGGAATTGGAGGGCCTTCGTGCCTGTGTAGATCATGCCGACGAGTAGAAGCGCGATAGGAAACCCTGTGGGCGTGTCAGCCTGCACTACACAGCTTGGTGGCTTTCGAGTAGTGTGTAAAGTTACATTTCTTCGCTTTTCCCGTGTCAAAAGGAGCCAGGTTCGTGATCATTCCCAGGTTCTTGCAGACGACGATGGTGAGGATACAAACGATGGACTGCATAGCGCGCGGTTAGCAGCATCCACAGGAGGGGGCCATTGATGAGCATACCTGAACGGCGAGATATAGGAAGTTCAGATTCCAGAACTGACCCGAGACAACGTACTTGTTGACCACAGTCATACTAATGGAAGAGAAGCAATAGGCCAGGATGGAAACGCCAGGGCTGTTATCGATCTTGCTCAGAGGCGAGGCCAGGTTTGATCTTGGCCTGGGAGGTGGTCGCTGGGACAAGAAGCCATCCTTTTCTCCACCGAACGAGTCGGACCCGCGCAGCTCGTAGTCCTCATTCTTCTTGTCCGACATGGTTGGCGATGGTTGAGATTGTTAAATAGGTGTTGTCGGTGATGAACGCAAGCTGGCTTCAGTTTCGTTGGCTCGAGCTTGGGGCTAGAGAATCGGGAGCACGATTGCGCCTGACGGGAGAGAAGGGCTGAGTCGTCAATTCGTGAGGGGCAGCTCTGGAGGTTTTGTCGACGGGAGGCAGTGGATTTATGACTTGCGTCAAAAATGATTGATGTCCTCGGCGAGCCGTTCCTCGTACGGCGGGTTGCAACTGAAGAGCAAAGTCTGGCTGCGGGACGAAGATGTTGCGAACAGGAACGGTGCACAGCGTAAAGGGGGCACGGAGATATTCGCGAGCGAAGACGGGCGGTACGGGAAGGGAATGCAACGCAAGGGAACACGCGTGCACCTATCAAGGGTCGTGGAATTTCATGCCACAAATTGCGGCGTGGCCAGGTTCTCTGTATCCGTGCTCATACAGGCTACAGTGTCAAAATGCAAATTGAGATGCTGGGCCGCTAGTAGTGCTTCGGCGGGCAGCGCTCTCCCCTGGTAATGGGTTGACCGGGCTATAATGTGAAGCAAGGGACCACATTTGGTTCGGCTTCATGTGGATAATTGCATTTTTAGACTGGGGATATCTTCTTATTGCATTTCCAGTGCGCCAGCTCTCCCTCCCTGGGTAGTGAGGTAGTTTACTACGTACCTACTTGAGTAGGTAGGTAGGCATGTTCCCGTCCCAGGCATGTGGAGACACCGGGGAATCTCAGGCGACGGAACCTGGGTCGGCATGTTGGTACCTACTGGACGCCTAGCTTTGACGGTGATACCTTAAGATCGGCATGCTCTCAACCGCACAGCTCAACTCCCGGGACATGACACCTCCAACACTCGCCGTACGAATTGCCAAGAGCCAAACTTGCTGCAGTATCTTCGCCATTTAACGCTGGAATTTCATCTTCTGGCCGTCCCATCGATCCCGACACTAGATGCACTTGCTACAAATCGTCTCGCTATAACATAGATCAGGCTTTGTCTTCTCGAGAATTTTTTAAAAGACGATGGACGTATCAAGCGAACACAGCGCAGGTCATTCGACAACAGACGGCGCGGCTAGAGCCAAACTTCAACTTCCAGCAAGTTGTGATCCACCTCAATTCGAGGCCCCCAGAAAACAACTGGTGTGGGTGGTGAGTTCGGAAAGCCTTGTAGTGACCTATACCGCATCTAAACCCCTCACAGGTATTCGGTGGCACTGGGCATATGGGCCGGTCACTCGTGAAGTCCGCCTTATCCCATGGCGACCTCGTCACTTCTGTCGGTCGAGTCTTTGAGACGACTCCCGAAGATATGTCAGCACAGGACAACGACAGTTGCCTGGGTCTCTTGTGTGACGTACGAGCCAGAGATTCCGTTGCCCGCGTTATCGAGAAAAGTTTGGATCGGTTTCAGCGGGTTGATGTCGTCGCGAACTGCTCCGGGTACGGCGTAATTGGGGCCTGTGAGGACCAAGACGAGCATGAGATCCGGAACCAGTTCGAGACCAATTTCATGGGTACTCTCAATATCATACAGGCCAGTCTGCCCTACTTTCGCCACCAGAACGCTGGTCGATATTTGATCTTCAGCTCAACTTCAGGTGCTCTGGGCGTTCCGGGTCTGGGTCCGTACTGTGCTACCAAGTATGCCGTTGAGGGTCTCATAGAGGCCATGCTGTACGAGACCGACTCGTTCAACGTAAAGGCGACTCTTGTCGAGCCAGGTTTTGTGCGAAGAGACGAGCCAGATACAATGCCCACGCCTCTACCGACATGGGGTCACTTCCTCATCAAACCGGCCAGCGAAGCCTACGCACAAGCAACCTCACCAGCCCTGCATGCAAAGCGAATGGTCCAATGGCTAGGAGATCGGCAACCAACAAGCGCCGTCAAGTGCGCGGAGCTTGTTTGGCAGCTCGCTCACTGCTCATATCCTCCGCTGAGGTTGCTTCTTGGCAGCTATGCCATTGAAAGCATACGGGACAGGCTGCGGTCGGTCACCGAGGAGCTCGAGGACTGGAAGCATCTGAACTTCCCAGTTGCGCCTGAAACGGGTGTTGAAGCGGATGGCAAGGACAGCAAGGCAGATCACGATGAGTTCATGGCCGATTCTATCCAGGATGCACAAGGACAAGTTACGACATGAGGACAGCATACATGTCCTCATGAGACAACGCGCCAGCTGGCCAGAGCAAAACCATATTCCAGGTCTTGCGTTCGAATGCACCTTCGGCAAACGCGATAACGTTATGTATCTGAAACGAAGTGTTTAGTCCGTGATATCCCACTTACTGATACGTGGAAATACCCTGCAGTCCATCCCACGGTACGAGACACAAACTCCAACACGCGTTGTTGAGTACATGATGGGCATGGTCAGGAGTTTCCAGGCTCTCTTTCATGCGCAAGAGTTCTCAATTCCCTTTCCACTCGCGGCTCATCATTGGCTAGACTGTCGAAATACAAAAGGGTCACATGCCCCTCAGACTCCTCACTCGTCACCTCCGGTCTATGCCGGCAAACTGCTTTGAAGATATTGCTGGACATACTCTTCCCTGTGCGGGTTCACATCAAGGTCTGATGTGCGATTCAATGGTGTCCACTTGGGCTCATCCTTGAAAAGCCTCATTGCCTTGATATACTTTATAACACTGTTAGCAAGATTTTGACGTCGGGAATGTTCGAGGGTCATCACTTACATTGGAGTCGTCAGTGGTAAATCGGTGGTATATGCCTGCAGGAAGGATGATAAGATCGTCCTGAATCCTGGTCAGCCGTCTAGATCGAACAATTCCTGCCAAAACGTTTGCCGGAGAAGACAACACACCTTCTCGACACGAATTCGAACCCATTGATCGTCCGCACTCCTGACGTCAAAGAACCCGTGACCATCGCGAACATAGCGGATTTCCTCGTCCTCGTGTAGGTGCTCATGGAAGAAGGACTTGACTTTCTCTTCGTAGACATCGCCCATCTTCTCCGGCGAAACAATAATCTCATCCCTGTTCCTATATCCTCGGTCCAACGCGAGTTTGTTGACGCCATCAATGTTGGGGATCTGATGGTAGTAAACGCCAAGCTTCTTCAGCTGTTCGACCGTCACCTCTTTGCCCGAGTCGTGCGCTAGACGCTGGTCGCCCTGCAACCAGTAAACAAGTTAGCTCGATGAGTACGTAGCCATTGGCAAGCCGACAGCAGTTGTTTCGGAAAGCCCACTTACAGCCAGATTATCATACCAATAGGCCTTCATGGTTTGTAGTGTTACGAGGGGTGATTGATCACGTATGGGCACAAGTTTCGGGCGGGACAGAGGCGAGAAATTTGGCCAGGAAGTAGGAAGTTGTTCAAGTGCAGGAAAGTCTGTATATCCAGTGGCTCCCAAGGAAACAGCTACCGAGTCGATATGTTGGCGGGATATTGAATGGTTAAGAGAAGCAGGACGAATAAAGGTTTGATTAGGGGTGGACTTTTACAATGGAAATGACGCAATTGGCTGTGAAGGTGGGGTAATTTGCTACCCAACACGGGCAGCACCACACTCACCTACCTAGATACACTAAGGTAGGGAGTTGAGAGTTGCTTCTGGCACTCCGTCGTCCAATCTTCAGCGGGGCATCAGCACGTGGTTCTCAAGGTGGTAGGTACCTTAGGTACTCTAGCCCTCCGCCTGCATCAAATCCTCCCGTCTCCCGATGATGCTCGCTGCGGATGCATCTGAAAAGTGAACGACACCTTGACAGATTCACACGAATAAACCGATAATGCACGCCAGTGTAGCCCATTCACAAGAGACATCCGATCGTGCTTCAAACAACTGGAGAGGGGGATTCGAATGACTCTATAGTATGCCTCTAAAATGCAATATGCTTCAAGCTGGTACCTGTCGTGTTCTGTTTCCCCGTGACTGACTGGATGGCCGGGCATGCTGGTGATGAAATCAGGTGAATGCGAACAGGCAGGCGTGCTGTAGCGTTGCAACCGACTGACCCAAACGCCGCGGTAGCCACTCCATGCTGTGGGCAAAGCCCCTCCCTCCCGGTATCATGCGTTTCTTCAGTAAAGGGCTGATTCCTACTCGCCTTTCATCGAACCTCGGGGGCGAGCTCTGGACCGCCCGCAACGACAATGTCATTGTTAATGCCATCTGCAGTCTCATCCGCTGGTCGCCTCTCGAACAGTCGCCTCCACCATCCTGGGGGGTCAAATGGCCGCGAACCATTGTGCAGGGGTGGATAGACATCGGAGAAGAAGTACCAGATGTGGCCGATAACGACACCCATGATCTCATCCTTGGGAATGGAGCCGTGCAGGATCAAGCTAAAGGCCATGAGAACCCAAGGAAGGTATGGAGCTGTGAAAACCAGCAGGCCCAGAAAGCTCAATCGCGTATCCGGGTTCCGTCGCGACCATATGTAAACCAGAGTTGATGACAGGGGATGGCCAAGAAATGGCATTGACACCAGCGGGGACAGAAGTAGCAGGCTGGTCATGGCGTAGACCAGGAGCCATGAGAAATGAGCGGGCGAACGGCCTGAAGATTCCTCCAGAAGTCGGGCGTATCGCTGTAGGAAGTAGACGTGAAAGAGGAGATCGAGGGAGAAGGGCCCAAAATAGAGAAAGGTCGTCAGAAGACGCCAATACTACAAACAGAAACACCAAGACATTAGTTACTTGGGTTTTCAAAGCGGGCAGCGAGAGAGACCGTGAAGCACCAACCTGTGACTTGGCGAATACTGCTCGGAAGCTGTAGAATAGCTGGAACGGAGTCACCATCTGGCACTGGACCAATGCGCTAGTCAAAACAGTTGCTGTTGTCCACCATCTTGTGCAGATGGGCATTTCCCAGAACCACGTCTCCAGAGGGAAGCGGCCCCCGTCACCCATCATCTGATCCATTTTGTGTGGGAAGGCGTTCGAAGGATGATGTGCTTCAGAGAAGGCAGGCTGAAGATCGAGAATGTACGCGCATCGCCCAAAAAGTATGGCTCCCAGGCGTCGCAGCGAAGTTGGGAATGTCGGGTTCAAGCAATCAGAGGCGGAGCAAACGGGTGCAAGCTGTGGGGTATTGGACGTGGATTAGCAGGGCGAGAGGCAGTGGCTGGGAAGAGGATAATTTCGTTCTGAAGAAATTCAGGAAGAAATGCACCCAAGTTGTCCTTTGGCTGTCGCCCTGGGTTTCGTTGGGGTTCGATCCTTCCGACGTTGCATGTGTAGGTTTGGAGAGATGGACGTAGAGCGAGGTGGCCTTTGGAGCCCCATCAATCAGATCTCCATAACGCCCAGAACACTGCACCGGCCTTCCGTTGCCAATTATGGGTACGGGCGCAGCACAGGTGCCGATGACGGCAAGAGCGGGGCAACTACCTCAAAGGCTGGCGTGGGTCAATCAAGATCTTGGTATATTGCATTAAGCAGCTAGACTGTTGCGGCTGCTAAATTAATATGCCATAGAGAAGCATAGGCGCATACGCAGATCGGCTCGCGCATGGGCATGCCTGCCCACCCGACCTTAATTAAACATGACGCGCGAGATGCACGCGGCTAACGCGTCGTCGCAAACTGAATTGGAAAATCGCGGGGCTGGCAACGGTCAATTGACTCCTTTGCGCGCCTCACCATCGTCCCATCCATCTCCTTTAAGTCACTCTGCTCCTTTCCAACCTTTCGCATTGTTTTCCTCCCCTTGTTTCGCATCTTCCAACTTCTGCCATCCTTCTGAATTCAACGAGCTCGACTTCCATTCCGGATACAGCACCATCATTTAGCTCGCAACAACCCTCCTGACTACACTGCTGCCGAATCGATTGGCCTAACAGCTCGCTATCGCAACCGCCGCAATTCAATTTTGGCTCATCTACACTTCTCGCCTTTCGCAATCGATATCAATCTTCCATCGACCGGTGAAACCTCCGGGTGCTTTACCCACGTCCCTTTACATACCCTGTAGCCATGCCCCCCAAGAAAGCAAGGCAGTCAGATCCTGGTCGCCGCAAATCGCGACAGAGCGATGTTCAGCGTACGGTTCACTCCACGTTAACGAAATCTTTTGCCCTAACATGGTGTGCTGACCACTCGCAGCCGGCGACCCAATTCCGAACCGTGGAAAGAGACGTTATCGCCCCGGAACTGTAGCCCTCAGGGAGATTCGAAAGTACCAGAGCGGGACTGATCTTCTTTTGCGTCGACTTCCCTTTTCACGTCTCGTAAGTAGATTAGCCATGCGAATTTATGTTACGATGATCGCCTAACTTATTATCCAGGTTCGCGAGATTGCCGAGTCGGTCATTCCCCGAGATCAGCCACCAATGCGATGGCAATCGCATGCCATTCAAGCTCTCCAAGAGGCCGCGGAAGCTTTCTTGGTTCATCTCTTCGAGGATACAAACCTTTGCGCCATACACGCCAAGAGAGTCACTATTATGCAAAAAGACATACAGCTTGCGCGGCGCATACGTGGTGTTTGGGGAGGATTAGGTTGAGTACTCTGTTACTTGGAAAAGGACGATTCAGCATCTGCTTTGTATCAAGGTCATTGTGTCGCGCCCCTAGTTGACCACCTTTACTTTTCTTATATCGCGGTTGCACGGATACCCATGGCATGTGGAGGTTAGCGGTTGTGATCTTGTTTCGCAAAATTTTGGTTCGGAGTATAAGGCGTTGGCGGTATTAGTGCTCAAACTCGAGAGCCAACAGAAGAATAACGGAAGCATGTGTATATCTCGAGAGCTTTGCAAATGGAACGAAACCTTTATTCAAACGCAATAACGACACGTGGGGAGAGTACGCGGTTTACGCAGAGACTATTCTGTACCGCGTAAGGCTCTTTCGGTTTGGCTGTCGGTGCCCTAGTATGTAATTGGGGTTCTTCCCCAAATGTTTGGCACCTTACCTAAGCCATCGGTGAGGCACACATGCTGGCATCTCAATTCGTCTTAGCAGCTTTCGAACACTTACCTTAGTAAGGAAAATATGATAGGTACGTCACCATGCAGCCAGATAGTACTAATCTACAACTTCCTACGTAGGTCAGGAATTAAGCTTTATCCATATTTGCAACAATAGTTCGCTTGAGCTTTCAAACTTCTATCATCGCACCACTGCGCGTTCGCAATCCGTGTCAATGGGCCGTCTTTTTCCTCTTCACTTTACTGGCCGACATTTGATGCTGCCTATCAGCACCGGCATCGGCATTACCTGCGCTCTAAGATCCCGGCACCCCCCCATTCGCTTCGATTCGGGTCACGCTCAGAAAAACTCGCCTGCCCAGCGCGTGCGTAGCCAGCCTCGAGGAGGCCTGAGTCCAGAGGCGATGAGACAGCTCTCAAGCGGCAGCATGTTTGGTACATAAGCCATGTTCCATCCCCGATACCAACGGACTGGAATACTGACGTACACTGTCAAGGGTTCGGGGCTGGACTTCTTGTCGGTTTTCTGTCTCATACACTAGTTCTGCTCACGGGTCTCACCATCTTTGCCTTCTACGTAATGCCCTTGCTTAATCTTCTGCGAATTTTAATCATGGACTGATCTGGCCGCTACAGCTTGCAAACAGATACGGCATAGACTTGCCTCAGCTGCTTAGCCTGAAAGAACGATTCAACACGGTTGCATCGAACAAGCCTTTCCGAAACTCCGTATTCCGACTCTCATTTGCCGCCACCTTCACCCTCGCCGCCTTCGTGCGGTTCTAGAGCTCACCCTATCACTACAAAGGCTGAGTCTCCCTTGTCAGCCATGCCAGCGTCAAGGGGTCATGTGCGAAGAAATCCCTGGTCTTCTGGAAAATATCCGCATTGTGGGCGTTGAGCCACTTCTTCTCCTCTGCCGTCAAGAGGCTGGGTTCGATGAGGTTTTGACAGTATGGTACCATGGTGACGTGCTCAAATCCTAGGTATGGTTTGTCGCCAAAGGAATGCTTCGTTTTCACTTCCGTGACCATGGCCACGTTTTCGATTCGAATACCGTATGACCCGTCTTCGTAGAACCCTGGCTCAATGGAAACAACGTTGCCAGGTGCGAGGGCAACTTCGGCAAATTGCACCCGAGTACCGATTCCTATGGGTCCCTCGTGCACGTTGAGGTACGAGCCCACGCCATGCCCTGTCCCATGGCGGTAGTCCAAGCCCTCTCTCTGTAAGCACACGTCAGTAGATGTCCATCGCTAGGGTAATCGATCATCAAAACTAACCCAGAGGTGTTGGCGAGCCAGACAATCAAGTGCAAACCCGGTTGTTCCCTTGGGGAAAATCGCAGTGTCTAGCGCAATATTGCCCTTCAGCACCAATGTGTAGGCGAGCTTCTCGGCCTCTGTCGGCTGTCCAAAGTGCAGGGTTCTTGTTGTGTCTGTAGTTCCATCAAGAAATTGAGCACCGGAATCGCAAAGATAAATAGCATTGGGGTCGATAACGGAGCAGGCGCCGCGCTCGGGTTTATAGTGAATAACAGCGGCACTAAAGAACAAGTTAGACACCGACGTTGGTGAGGGAGCTGCAACGTCCCTGGAAGGGCACGCTCGGTAGACCACGTCCACTTACTTCGCACCGGTAGATGAGATGGTGTCAAAAGAAAGACCAACATAATCCTTATGTTTCGAGCGAAGCTGCTCAAGCTTGTCGGCGGCCTGGACCTCGTCTAGGACGGCCTTCTTGGCGACCAGTTGGTCCTCAAGCCAGGCAAAGTACTCGATGAGAGCCGCGCCGTCTCGAATGTGGCACGCACGCATGCCAGCCATCTCAGTCTTGTTCTTGACGGCCTTCGAATCTCCAATTGGACTGCGAACCTCATCAACCAGTCCGTCACCGCCGAGAGAGCGCTTCAAAGCCCACGACGCCTTTGTGGAAATGATGAAGCGCTTGGAGACGAGACTGTCGTCAGCTCTTTCCACAGAAGAGCGCAGTGCACTTATGGCTTCGAAGATGCTCTCATATGATTTGATTGCGATGCCGTTGTCCGAAAGATACGCACGGGTGGCCTCTCCTAGCTTTGACTTGTCGATGTAGAGGGTGGCACTGTCGTTGGTGATGATGGCGTAGGAAAAGAAGACTGGGTTGTACGGAATGTCTTCACCCCGAAGATTGAAGAGCCAGGCAATTTCGTCCAGCATAGATACCACGAAGGCGTGGGAGTTCTTCTTTTCCAAGTCCTGTCGCAAATCCTTCAGTTTAGACTTGACGTCCTTGCCACTGAAGGTCTCCGGTAAGACGACAACAGGATTCTTGGGTCTTGCGGGGCGGTCCTTGGCCCAGACCAAGTCGACCAAGTTTTCATCAAGGGCTACCAGATCCGAGCCACCGCATCTCTTGATTTTCTCTGCAAGCTTCTTGGCGATTGAAGCAGTGATCAACTCGGGGTCGACACCAACGACTTTGCCGCCAGCGGACTGCTCAGCCGACCATTCCTGCCAGGTAGGCACATCTTGCAGGCCCTGCTTCAAGAGCAGCCAGTTTTGGTCCAATTGTTTGGAAGCTTGGTTGAAGTATCTGCCGTCTGTAGCCAGGGCGGCTCTATCCAAAGTCACAACAGCGCAGCCGGCGGAGCCGCTGAAGCCAGATATGAATTCGCGGCGGGCATCACATCCAGCAATATACTCAGACGAGTGGGAATCTTCGGAGGGAATGACTGTGGACACAACGAAGCTATTAGCAAAAGGCGAGGATATGGCGAATATTCGAGAATTAAGGGAAGATTACCATAGACATCGATGTTGCGCTCTTTCATCAACTCTCTCAGGGTCGAGAGGCGACCGGTAGTATCGATTTGCTCCATATCAAGAACCGCAGAAAGATGCAATGCTCGACGGTGGAAGCCACTGGTCGGAGAGGCACGACAGCCGTGGAATAGCAGGGTTGAAGAAGACCGGCTTGTTCTGGAATTCGAGTAAATCCGACGGAAAATTACACTAGCAGGACGGAAACTGCTCCAGACCATGAGGTGAAGAGGGCACCTAGTAATGGGATGAGGTGGACGGAACAGGCAGAGGCGATGTCTCAACTCGACAAAAGGAAAGGCAGGCAGAGTCGTTTGGCGGGGGAACGAGGGGAACGAGGGGCGTGAGGGGCGTGAGGGGTCTTCCAGTGAGACGGGTAGATGCGGCGCCTACCTTACCAGGTAGGTAGTGGAGCACCTACAGCGAACTCACAGTGCTGTTGTTATGGGACACCTGGTCTGGAGGAACCACTGCCAGCGGTTGAGGCGCTCGCTGATTTTGGTGCAATTATATTTACCTGTCTCCAGTTCGTAGGTCAATGTGCCTAGCTACCTAGGTAGCCTGAGGTGCCTAGGTACGTAAGGTCCAACCCGACAATATGAAGAGGTCGTCATCAGTTAGGTTAGGTAGGCTGCGTACCCAAGGTAGGTAGGGTTTAGGTCGGCAGCGTAGGCGGGGTACCCAAGACACCTGGATATCTGCCTACTGCGTACCAGTAGGTATCTGCCTACTTACCTAAGATGGCCCGGGGGGTATGCTGTAATAGTACCCCTGTGAAGTGTGTCTCTACTTAATATACCTTAAGGAACAACAGGCACAGCTGGTACCCGCTAAGGGCATTAAGTGTGTATGCTCTTTTTTTTTTTTTTTTTTTTTTTTTGGCTGAACCCCCATCACACGCATAATTGCATCTCCAGAGCCTGAGGCGTCACAAATGCCGTTGTGCAGTCAGTATCTATCAGACTACTGTCATCGCCTGATTATCGAACCTGGGCTGTCTCTAACTATCTGCTTCTCGTTTGCCGCCACGCCTACTTCTGGTAGGTACTCTTGTAACACAATTACAGAGACTACCAAATTTTGACCAAACCCCACCCACTATCACAACTAGGCTCATCACTACCGAACCCACCTCACCTTTGTTAGCTTCAACACACTCAGTTCTCTGACTCCGCCTGACCTAGGTAGATCAACATGAAAACATCCCATGCAGTTGTTTGAGCTCTGTTCCAATCTTGCTGCTATGGACGGACGGCTGCCAACAACAATTCAGGAGGCGGAAGCCGTAAGCGAAGTGTCTCACCATCGGTACTCCTTTCCCTATTGCTAATGATTACCAGCTTGTTCTCGCTCTTTATGAGCCAGCACCCCCCGAGGCCATTGCCCGCATACAGGAAGTATTGCACCGTCTGCAGAGATCATCCTCCGGCTGGTGGATTGCTCGCGATCTCTTGAGCCATAACGACGACAAAGTCAAGTTCTTTGGGGCCCTTACCCTCATCGTCAAGTTGAATACCGAGAGGTACACCCCCACTCCCTGACTTCTAAAAGGTTTGTATATTGTGCTAATGGCAGAATCACATAGCTCGTCTCTAGACAGCAATGATGCGTCCGAACTGTTGCAAAGTCTTGTCGGTTGGTTTGTCAAATCACTCGACGACGGATCTGGTGCTTTGGTCATCAGAAAGCTTTCGTCGGCACTTGTCACTTTCTTCCTGCACTTTCCAACTCGTTGGGAATCTTGCATTCGTCATCTCTGCTGGTCCTTGTCAGAAGGTGCTCATTTGTCACAAGAGCGTATCAGCCCGACGTCGGATTTGTCGGGTCTGCTCCAAAGTCTTCACCCGCGCAAACTGCAAGCTGCTTTGTGGTTTTCGGGAACCTTAGTTGACGAGTCATCTAAGGTTGAGATGAACTCAGCCAAACAGTACCACGCCCCCCATCCGCTTAAGGAAACTTTCAACTCACATTTTTGCAGTTCGGGCTTATATAATTCCCTGATGAGCAACGCCCCAGATGCCTTGGCGTTGATGTCTTATGTGCTCAATCACGGCACGTTCGCTGATCCTGCGGATAGCAGCATTCGCCGAGATTCCATGACTTGTCTGCAGGTGAGTATTTCGGCTCTTTACACACACGCGGTGGCCTTCAATAGGGTAGTTTGCTCACTATTTTTGCAGTCATGGGTCTGGTTCTCTCAGCGAGTGTCCTCGCAGAATGACGAGCTAGTTGCCTCTCTCCGCACTTTGATACAGCCTGCGATCGTGGCCCTAGGCGATGAAGATTTATATGAAGTTGCGGTGGAATTACTTGCCGACGTTCTGTCCAATTACTCGGTTTTCTTGACCGAGAGCCACTACGAGTCCCTTTTTTCCCTTTTTGAGACTCAGTGGTCTCATGAAAGATACCGCCGTCTAGTTGAAGGCGACTTTGAATTCGACTCGATTCAATACGGGCAGCTTATGATCTCGCTGGGTGACTCCAAGGTTCAGAGTCTCATTCACAGTGTGGACAACCGGTCATCAAACTTCCTGGCACGCCTTCGAGGTCTGCTGTCGGCCCATGGTTATCCTGTTAGCGAGGACAAGATATTCGTTCCCGCCCTGGAGTTCTGGTCTACATACGTGGAGACCTTGACGGACTGCATCTATTCGGATTCGGATTCAAAAGCATGGGTGTCCTCAGCCACTTCTCACGTGCTCGAGGCTGTGTCGACTGTTTGGCGACGAGTGGGATATCCGCCACCCAGTGTGCTAGCTAGCTGGGATTCAGCGGATCGGGCAGGCTTTGGCGATGCAAGGAAGGATGTTGCAGACCTTCTGCAGTCAACATTCACCGTGACTGGCCCGCCCTTGATTTCGACCTTTGCAAACTTAACGCTGCAGTCCATGTCGCCCAACTCCTGGCCAGATCTTGAGGCAGCCGCCTTCTGTCTCGGATCCTTGGCCGAATGTGTCTCTGGAGACGCCGGATGTGACGACACTCTCCGAGCCGTTTTTTCCTCGCCTCTCTTTGAACTTCTCCAGGCATCGCGAGAAATCATGCCAGGGCGTACTCGTCAGACGTGTATATCTTTGATTGAGCGATATTCTGATTACTTCGAGCGAGAATCCCAAAGTCTCCCGGCCGCTTTGACGTTGCTTTTCTCTGTTCTGAACGATCCTCATCTGGCAGGGTCTGCTGCGAGGTCCATTCAGAGGCTGTGCTTCTCCTCTCGATCTGTTCTGGCACCTGAGGCGAGTGCGTTCTTAGGGCAGTATCAGTCTATTACCTCACAGGGTCAGCTAGACTGTCTGGCTAGCGAGCGAATATTAGGTGCCATAGCTGCCGTCATACAAGCCGTGTCACCAGATGACGAAAGACTCGATCGCTTAGAAGTTCTTCTCTCATTTATCGAACATGATGCCCGCAGGGCAATACGCCTGCTATCGATGCCCTTGGGCTCGCCTGAGTTCCAGGGCGAGTGCGACACTCATCGTTGTTCGTTCCTGTCTGAGTTATCAGAGCTCCCGCTACACATGGCCCTGAAGTCGTTGAGGGGTCTCATCAGCATCGGCAAAGGTCTGCAGGCACCTGGAGATCTACCTCTTGACCTGGACAGCGAAAGGGAACACATCTTTGTCGACCAGGGCTCCAGACTTGGCCAGATACAGTCTAGAATTATGTCTGTGATCGTTGAGCTTCAAGCCTCTTTTCCACGAAGCGGAGAAGTGGCTGAGAGCATCTGCAATGTCTTCAAGACAGGGTTTTCTGAGTCAGAGACTGGGCCTTTCGTGTTCCCACCACAACTTATTTGCGACTACTTAGCCCAGCAAGCGTCCGAAGTGCCTCGTATTGGGTTGTTTGTGAGCACTGCCTGCTCTTTTCTGAGTTCTCTGAGAAACTTGAAAAGAAACGACGTGGAGGGCATTAGAACCAAATTACTCAGATGGGTCATAGGACTTTTGCGGCAACTGCCGGGTAAGTCAACAGTTCCAAGCCTCAGATGCAGCACTAAAGAAGCAACCTTCACAGAACCAGAGAATGACACAGAACTGGCGCAAAATGGCATCGAGTTCACGAATCGCCTGGTATCTCGCGAGCCGACTGCGCTATTTCGTCCCGAATGTCTCCCGCTAGCTGAATACTTCTTCGTATATGCATTGAGGGTGCTGGACGGGCGAGAGCCTCTACCAAAGGCTGCTGCCGCCGATTTTTGGGCATGTTTTCAGCCATGGTCTCTATAATAAGATACTAATGAGTCACCCAGGCTACGTTTGTGTCACTCAAGGATCCTGATAAGGGAGCGCAAGCGACAATTGACCATGCCGTTGCTCAACTGGGGCCGATGCTTGCACAGTCTATTGTTCAAAATATTGGCGGCAACGCCTCGAGGAGTGAGCTGGATAGGCTCGGTGAACCTTTGAAAAAGATGGTCAGCAATCAGGTAAAGGCCCGCGCTTGGCTCGAGCAAGCCTTGTTCGACCCTTCTTTTCCCGGCCAGCACATTTCGAGTGAGGAGAAGGCTGTTTTCCTGAAAAAGATTATCAAGTCAGTACTGTTCTTCGACAATATATCTCTGCGCATGCATCATAATCACTAACTTCGTATGATTGAATGATAGCCTGAGAGGCGCAAGAGGGACAGCACAGGTGGTAAGAGAGTTGTGGCTAGCCTCAAGAGGATCCAAATTCACCTACGCGTCTTGATCTCACGGTCTAGTACATCCAGGTTTCTGCGGGCCGGCAAATGGTGTGGAAACCTTGCAGTATGCCGGACTTTTTCTGTCCACGAGCGCAGCATGAAAGCGGAAATCTGACTGTGCCACGGATACGATATTTTCAAGTGCTGAATCCCTACAAAAAATAGAATTTTACCCGCGGGACCATTCTGTACACATTGATACAATAATACCACATCCGGAAATGTCCAGATGTCAGCCTACAGGCCTGTGGCTTCTCTGACAACAACCATGGTCTCTTCCGCACTTTGACGGGCCCTCTCCGCTCCTCGGGCCTCAACGGAGTCAAGGTACCTTCCCTCATCAGTCGAGATAAGGTCTAAGTATCGTTCTCGAAAACCAGATAGACCACAGATGACAGCTTCAGAAACAGCCTGCTTGAGATCCTTCAAAGAAGCTTGAGAGTATTCTTGGGCTAGGTGGGATGGGGTCCGTCCCTTGCCATCGAAAACGGACAGGATTTCCAACAAGTTTGACACCCCCGGGCGTTCATTGGGGTCGTAAGAAACTACATTTGATGAATCTGTCAAGGCGCTCATCACCTTCTTGTGGATCTCTTCTGGCCGGTCTGTGATAACAATGCGTGACCTGGAATCTTTCGCCGATTTTGACATCTTCTCGGCCGGGTGTTGTAATGACATAACCCGGCGAGTAGGCGCTTGAAGGATCAATGTCAAAGACCTTTCGCGCCTTTTCTGGGATGGCAAGACTTACGAGTGATGGTTTCAGGTGGCACAAGGTGCGAGCCGAAGGTATGATTGAAGTTGTTGGCGCATTCCCGAGCAAACTCCAGATGCTGCCTTTGGTCGTCACCGACGGGGACATGAGTTGCCCTGTATTATCGACTTAATAAATTTGCCTTCTTACAATTTCTCCTAGGTCGGATAATGAGAGCATCTAACGAACCTGTGAACAAGAATGTCGGCGGCTTGCAAAACGGGGTAAGAAAATAAGCCGAGTTTCAATGATGTTTTGGCACTCTCGTCAAGGATTGTTGCATCAGAGGATAAGGATAATTTGCTCTGTTGCGGGTAAGTCGCTGGAACTTTTGTTGCTGAAGTAAGAGAATGGGACATTGATATCACCGACCTTCCACTGCGTCATGCGCGACAGGTAACCCATGGAAGCTGTGCAGCTCAAGATCCACATAAGTTCTGTATGGGCCGCGACCTAGAACAGCGATACCGTCAGCGACATTGTTCGTGCTGAGAATTCGATCCATCAACGAAGTGACAATGCGGTTTTTATTACCGAAGACTGATAGAACAATGTTGAACGTTCGGGATCAATGCCGGCGGCGATCAAGGCGGCCAGTGTTTCCCTCTTCCATTGTCTGAGCTGCTTTGCTTGCCGGGTCCCGGTCATGGCGTGGAGATCGACGACAGAGTATATGAGTTTACATTGATCTGCTGGTTCGCTTTGGAGATGAACCCATTGGCGGATGGCACCAGCATAGTTACCCAGGTGTGGCGTTCCTGTGGGTTGAATCCCAGAGAAGACAACCTTCTGTTTGCTCGTCGACGAGGCACGTCGGAATTCGCGCACGCCGACCACAAGTTGACGGGCTCCCGATCTTGCCTGCCGCCACATTGAGAACGAAAGCGATTTTGTGTGATGTCGAAAGTGGCTATAATACCTGGGAGCAAAAGGCGTGCCACGTACGACCTCCGGCCAAATTTGATGAGAAACGACGGATAATCGAATATATTGCTGTACCGGGGTCGCCATGTCTGCGAGAGGCTCCGCCGGGCAAAAAGACACAGGAAGTACTCAAATCACCTTCGGTACACGGCGCCACTGGGTGACCAGCTTGCGAACTGAACTGTTTTGACGGGCACACTAATAGTAGTACAGCAGAATGTCCTTGGCCTTCACCAGGAACCCCCAACGTTTGGCCCAGCATACTATACAAATGCTCATGCCGTCCGAAACTCAGGCACGGGCTGACGCACAATAGTCTTAAAAAGTAGAAGGCAATTGAGCTGCCTCCTGATTTACTGCTGTCCTAACCTTACTGGGCGCTAGCCAGCAAAGCAAGGCGCCTTGGGCTAGACCCGACTTCCGCCCAGATCGTGCTCACTCAGCCTCTTTTCTCTTCATCATCTTTTCTCTTTTAAACTGTTCCTTTACGAAGCGGCGCTGTCCTTCCGCCCGCTTACCACTATCGGTATTAAACCGCGAGGTGGCCAGGAACTCCTCAACTTTCTCGACCGTGTCCAGACTTCTGAGCTGGCTCAGTTGTTCCCACTTCGGTTCGATAGCCCCAAGTGCGTGTTCGGAGATGGCATCCATCGACTTTCCTTCACCTGGTTGAAGAACGTCAACATTTGCGCAAGTAGACGTCTCACGCGAGATCCTACCTAGCTTGCCAAAGTCCCAGATGTTGGCCTTCATACCAATGCCATAGTATGCGTGTTTTTGGAGAAAAGCCAGCCATAACTGCACCGTCTCCGGGTTGCCATCGCGAATCTGGATGAGGCGACGTAGGGTGATGCGTTCGAAGTTTTCTTGAGACTTCTTGAAAATGAAACTACTGCGAGGGACTGTCCAACGTTCGGTAATACGAGGTAGCGGTACTGGACCAAAAGCTGGAAGCTTGAGATAGTATGCTGCGCGAAGGGCGAAATCGACGAAGAATTCGAGGTTTCTTATACTGAAAGAACGTAGCTGCAGGTCGCATGAGGGAATGCCGTATTCAGCTTCGCATCTCAAGGGCTGAAGATAGAGAGCCTGAACACTTCGTGGGAATCGCAATTTCGGTGACTTCCTGACGAAAAGTTAAATGTCCGCAATCGGTTGGCTCGCTTGGGATGTCGTCCTCAAAAGGTCATTAACTTACCCTTGTTGGGAATTGGGGAGGGCGTTTCTAGTAGTTGACACTCTTTCGCGAGCTTCTGCAGAGGGAATCTGGTCGATGGGCGTGTCAATGCTCTCTTCGGCGATGGGTGCTCCAGTGGCAAGAAATCGCGTTAACGGCTGTCGCTGGACGACGGCCTGCATTGGAAATGGAATGTAAGCTAAAGAACGACTCTCCAAAGCCACCCAAGAACACTTAGTGATAAAGATGGGAACGCACCTGTGGTGTTGATCGCGCCAGAAAGCGGGTTGTTGGCCGCAATAGCGATGTTACGCGCATTTTGGTCGCTGCATGGGTAACCAGATAGGATCACAGGACTTGTCGACGACGAGACCATGAACGGCAAAGAAATCGCTAAATTTCGGGTTCCATATATTATTCATATAAGAGCACGGCCTAAGGCGTGCAGACGCATATTGAAAATCACACTATCCGGGTGTAGCCCAAATTATAAGACTAAAGGGTTTAAGCCATTTTATTATCCTTTTTGTTATCTCCCCTCGCATAGTCCCCTGCGAAGGTGAATGAGAATCACCTGCGACATGGAACGATAGCCAATTTCTTCGACGAAAAGCGCCCGGTCAATGTAGGCTAGAAATCACGGCGTCGGAGACATTGCGACGAATTGAGGTCTCGAGAATCCTTTATTTATTTTTACCGTCCGCCACGGCGACGTTGTTCTACCAGTTTCTTGTAGAAGGCCTTCTTGCCGCTCGCTTTCTTCTGCTGGATGCCCTCGTACTTGGACCTGAACTTGCCAGAGGCCTTTTCAGCACTCAACAATTCATCTACTAGTGTCTGCTTTCTCTCCTTGCGGGTCAGGCGTGCGCTGTAAAACTCGGTCGGCCCTTCGACGATACGTCCAATGTGAGCATAACGAGGCACTTTGGCCTTCAGAGACTCTTTCTTGTAGTGTCGTTTCGGGTCAATGGCAGTTCCTCTCATATGCAGGATTTGTAAATCCCGCTTGAGTTCTGGATCATTGGGGTCCGTCTTAGGGATGCCAAACCAACGAGGCCCAGCGTTGTCAAGATTCTGAGAAGACGCGTCAGCTTTGCTATATTAGGATAAACGACCGACAGAGACATCAAACGCGAGGGCGAGTTTCGCTTCAGAGTAACTATGAAATAGGAGTATCATTTGGGCGTGGCGCGGCAGTCCAAGACGGATGCCGACACCACATCAACAGAATAAGCAAGGATTGCTTCTCATCACGAGATATTGGGGCGAAATGATGGTGAAAGTTGCGAAAAACGTACCTTCTCTTCTGTCGGCCTAGGATCGCGAAGCGTGAGGCTCTTCTGGTCTCGTACCGTTGGCTGGCCCTGGTGCTCCGCGGTTGGCTCGGTTGAAGCGACCGCGATCAAGCTGCAATCCTTCGGCTGTGACGACTTCTTCGTCAGTAGCCGGCTGGCCGCTTGTTTCAAGAGTTCGTCAAGACGCTCATCGCACAACTCCGGCATAGCGGTGAAGTACGATTGGACTGATTGAGTCGAAAAAGAGCTCAACGAGCAATCGAAAGGAAGGACAGATTAGCGATGTTAAAGAGATTTTTTTTTTCTCTTCAAATGGAGCTTCCTCGTAAACGTTGGGGCTGAGTGGGGCGTGTAATCAGGAAAGGTGCCTTGGACGGGGACGAACCTCCGATTGGATTACGCAATGTGTCGGGGGAAAAATCAGCCGCGATTGAGCCTCGGCGGGGGCCGCGGGCGCGGGAATCTGACATGAACCAAGCTTCAGGTTTACACTCTTAGGACGACATTGCGACCTCGTAGTAAAGCAACACAGGCAGATAATACAAACAATGATGCACCTGCGATATCGCTGGCTGACGGTTCGATAAGGTACAGATGCTAAGTACCATAATGCCTTAGGTATCTATCAGGCACTGGACAGTGTAACACACCATACGGCTCCAAGCCACGTCACTCTGGAGCTGCTGGCTAGCGTCATAACGCCTTAAATGATTAGGTGCTGCACAGCTGTAGGTACCTGACAAAAAAACAGAAAGAGAACGCTAGCTAGAAAAGGGATCGTTCAAGCGAATCGATAACCATTGCTCTGAAGCTGCCGATGGACTGGTTGTCCCTCGGTAAGGTGCCCGACCACATAAGGTAGGTCGGAGGTGGCACGTCAGGCGATGAACCGACCCAGCATGCAAGTCGCCAGGCATACAGCACCCATGTGTGCGCTGCAGAGCGGGCAAGTACAAATGCCAGCCATCGGAACCCCACGCACCAGCCAGTTTATCCTCCACTCCCATCTCAGCCTAGCCACACGCCTCGCTTCACTTCGTCCCGATTACGTCCTCGGGTCTCCTCCGTACAACCAAGCTTCCGTCCCTAGTCAACAATCGTGGTGCCCGCGCTACTCACACCATACACCCGACGCTGCAACAATCTCAACCTTTACAATAATCATCTGCACATAGATCGAAATGGACCCTCAGAACCAATCCGGCTCTCACGCGCAGCAAGGCCGCGCCCAGCCTGTTTACGATACGTCTCATGGAGGTCACTACGGTAAGACAGCTCTTCGCGCAATTCAAACGCGTCAAGCCCGCGCGTGCTTGCGCAAAGCATCCCCGTCGCTGTCGCTCGAAGCACATGTTGTTGCCATTGCTGACTTCTGCTCTGCTACTAGGTGCAAGTGCTGCGGTTCGTATTTCACTTCAAACAATCGTCCAGCGGCTATCCAACCACCGGTCGCGGTGTTGTTTGGCGCTGGTTAGCTTCTGATGATTCGGTCACATCTGACAATATGAACAGCTCTCTGCCCAGGGCTTTGCTCCCGCCGAACTGTACACCGGTCCATGGGCTAATGTGCGTGCCCATCAAACTCGAGAACACCCCTCCTACTTGATTTGCTGACATGCGCCTCAATCGCAACAGGTCCACCAAGGCCTGACGGGCCAGTACAAAGACATCCTGACGACTTACTGGCAGCAGACCATTAACCACCTGGAAAGCGATAACCATGACTACAAGCTGCACCAGCTGCCTTTGGCGCGGATAAAGAAGGTCATGAAGGCCGACCCTGAAGTCAAGATGATATCGGCAGAAGCACCCATTCTCTTCGCCAAGGGCTGCGATATTTTCATCACCGAGTTGACAATGCGTGCGTGGATTCACGCCGAAGAGAATAAGCGAAGAACCCTGCAGCGGTCTGATATTGCATCTGCCTTGGCCAAGTCAGACATGTTTGACTTCCTGATTGACATAGTTCCTCGAGAGGAAGCCTCTTCTCATGCCAAACGAACCGCAGGCCAGGCTGCCCCTGCTGGCCAGGGCGTGCCGGCGCAGGCAGCTTCCCAGATATCAGGCCAACACGGCGCTATTCCACAAGCTGCCAACCATTCCTCCTCATCTCATCCTATGGCAACGACCGACTACGGACTCGCCGGACATGCTCTTGGCCCCGATCAGGACTATCGCCAGAACCCCAACATGTATCCTGGCCAAGTACAACCTGGGCCTTCTGCGCCATATGGTCAGGCGCAGCAAGGTATGTACGGCGAAATTGAGGGAATGTACGGATACGGCACCATGCAACCTCAGCAGGTTAGTTGACTGAAGGAGAACACCAGCTTTGAAAACAAAAGACTGACAAGTCCAGCAGCCGCCCATGTCGTCGGAGGAGTTTGAATAGTGGCGAACCGACTTGGACATGAAAAGGCGTACAGGAAAGCTCAATCGTTACGTCGTTTCGAGGCCCGCATGAATCAGAAAGGCGATTGGTCGGTGAGGGAATGAGCCGCTCTCGGCTTTCTCCCTTTTTTTTTCTTTTTTTCCTCGTGGCTTTATTGGTGGCGTCGCGGCGTTCGAGGCTTTCCGGCGACCATAAGGGTTGACGATGGAAACATCTAACACGTTGGTAAACGGCGTTCCTTCGTCAAGGTTTTGTACCCAGGCACGGTTGATGAAGCATGTCCTAAATATATGCCAGCCTAATGGCGCCCTGATGATAGAATTATTCAGTTGCTTCAGTCAGAAAAGAAAAAGGTCACACAGCTGGCAATCTGTAGATGGCAGGTATGCCAGTCTGCCAGTCCATCGATGATCCTGAGCGTGGTTCGTGTACACTGTAGTCTCCAAATACTTCGCGACTCATTTCATGATGCCAAATCGTGATGAGAAGTTGGCAAGAGGGGCACTCCGAGTAGGGCCCTGAGCGTTCGACGTAAGTCTGCATAAATGTCAGTTGACACTTGGATTCGAGTTGCCTCATAAGAGTCGAAGTACGTACTTCTCTAGAAGAATTGGCCCATTCATGGCGTCGACACGTCCAAATTTCTTGTTCCGGATGGAAATGTCAAAGAACTCGTCATGGTTGTCGGACTGCATCAAGTTCACGGTTTGTTGGAGCTCGTCTAGATTCTCTCGAAGCATCGCTCCATTCTCCAGACTTTCGACAAACTCTGTTAGATACTGGACATCTTTTGCGAGTGCAGCTACTGCATTGGTGTTGATATGCTTGACATCGGGAGACAGCGGCAGTGCCTGTGGGTTTGTGGGTCAGCCTGTCCACAGGGAACAGCAACGCTATGGGGCATCAATTGACGTACAAGAATCTTGTTGGCAGCATGACTGAGAGCATCAAAATAGATAAGTTCCTTGATCTCCCGTGGCAAGCCTAAAAGCGTCGAGTTCATAATATTGGAAAGGTATCGTGTCATGGTCTGCATGTAACTGCTTGGGTCGGGGGATGTAGTTGTTGCCATCCTACGCCGTGTTGTTAGTTTCGAGAGCGAATAGCAATGAACTACTGCGGCCATGTTCCCCAGGAGCAGCAACAGCAACACATACCAGTCGTACTCCGCAGTATCCACCAGGTCATCGATCTTGGAATTGACGAGCTCGAATATGCGCTTCTCGGCAGTCTTCTTATTGTTCCGGAATTCTTCTGTGGCCACCAGTGTAACGGGGCCACCAGCCGATGTCGATGACCTTGCTCTGATGAGCAGCTGCTCCAGTTCCTGGCATGCTGCCTCAAAGTGCTCCAAGTTGATCAATATTTGCACGATTTGACCCAGATATTGCGAGCTAAGTCTTTCAACGAGGGACTTGCACACTTTCTCTGTCAATAACTCGTCAAGTGACTAGAGTGTGCTCGATTAGTTGCCAACTCTCCAGAGTCACGTTAGTGAAGATCGTACCTTGCGGAGTGTCTCGTCAATAACATTGGGATGCTGGAAATGATCGTCGGAAAAGAAGTAGAACTGGTTCAAGAAGTTCCGGATATCGATGCAGCACAAGGGGTACATTTGGGAAAAGGGCAGGACGCATGGGAAGCTAGACAAGCATTAGAATGATGAGGCATAACTATCGTGAAGGATGGGCTTACCTGAGCTCTTCCAGGGTCTTTTCTTGGGAGAACCAGCTGACATTCACCACCTTCTCGTACTCCTCGCGCGTATTGATTGCCATGGGCATGTAGTCGTCTGTTGAGACGATCTAAAATCGTCAGCTACGAACTATTCCCTACAAGCGGGACATCGGCGCTTACCTCTTGGAAGTCTTCGCTGAAACGGCGCTTCAAAAGCTCTGCATACTTGTCGAAAAGTTTGAGGAGGAAGTTGTCGAGCATAGATACAGAATAGCCCCATCCCTAGATTTGCCTCAGCATTAACGGAACCCCAGCGTAACGACAGAGCGGGAAAAGTACCTCCATGGTTTGGATGAATAAAGCTATGACGCCCTTGATTTTGAGGAGGATCTCGGCATTGCTCACTTCGTTCAGGGCTTGCGAAGTCAGAGTGATGGCGGTGTGACACATCGAGTCCCATAGCTCGTCCACCTGTGGTAGTTCAGCAATTTGAGGCGCGGCAGTGTCGTTTCCCCCTACTCACGTCGATGGCGGACCGCAGATGAGGAGCCCGGCGCATTGTGGCCTTTTCAATAATGGCGAAGCCTGCGATGCCCTCGAGCAAACTGCTGAGTGAGGTTTCATCGTCTGCCACTAGTCCAACGGTACTAGGCAACAGAAGATCCTTCTGTTGCCTGCGGGTAGTAGCGTATTCTGCTCGGAATTTCTCGTTCTGTCCGAGGGCGTCGTGGATGTGGAGGCACTCGAATAGAGGCGTGAAGTCGACCTGCAGCTCCTCATTGTCCAACACGTCAAACTCTTCACTTTCATCAAAGACGAGCTCAATGGAGGAGTTGAGCTTGAATTTGGTAAGGTATCCGTCTTGCTCCACACGTTCTCTTTGTCTCGCTCTCCTCAGTTCGGTATGGTAGAACGCAACCTCGCCGAGGAACTGCGAAGTTTCGCGGATTCGAAAGAGCCAGGTATTCAGATCCGCCATCACAGCTTCCGAGATGATCTTCTGCGATGCCGGAATAGACTTCTGGATTACGTCGGCAAGCCTATGCTGAGTTGCGTACTTATTCTGAATGGTCGGTATGAGGTGCTCGTTTTGCAGGTCATCGAGGGACTTGAGTGCGGCGTAGTACTTCTTCTTGCGGATCAGATCGTGGGCATGGTTGACAGCGTGCAGAATCTTCAGAGATTCTTTGAGGGCTTCGGAGGCATCGGCGATGTTCTGGCGCACAGCGCGCGTGTCGACGAGGGCTTGCTTTTGGTTCGCGAGCTTTTCGGTGCTTGCTTGGATGGACTGATTTAGCCTAAGGATCTCGGCCGTCAAAGCGACGGTACCTTCGCGGACAGTTTGTAGCTGGTTGACGGAACCCAGAAATTCCTCATGCTTCGTCAAGCCGATCCGCTCAATATCAGACTCTCTATCCTCGGCATATCTTGCGAGGTTCTGGGTGAGTGATAGCGTTCGATTCGAATTGGAGGCGTCTTTGAGCACGGGGATAAGCTGGTCCAGGAAGTCCGAGTCTGTGGAAGTCAGAATGATCTAAGGGTTGTTGATAAATCAGCATCGCCAGCATTCTAGAAGGGAATGCAGCCAAAGGTAAAATGAGGTGCCCAACCTGCTGTACAGCAACACCATAGTCATCATAGGTCTGCGGGCGACGGGGCATCTTCGTCCATAGGCTGCTAATCGGAGCCAGCAGTACTGTCGATGGCTCCTTGTTATTATCTGGTGTGCTCAGGCTGGCTGCGTCCCTTTGGTCTCTTCGTTTCCGTCAGGCCACCTTTGTTACCTGCGATTCTGTGGAAAACAAGAGCTGTGTA
This sequence comes from Colletotrichum chrysophilum, assembly GCF_026319265.1. Lineage (NCBI taxonomy): Eukaryota > Fungi > Ascomycota > Sordariomycetes > Glomerellales > Glomerellaceae > Colletotrichum > Colletotrichum chrysophilum. The sequence goes on along the minus strand of NW_026517433.1, from coordinate 68,392 downwards.
ATCAGAGATAAAGTGTTGATTGAGACACGTTTGTGAACAAGGGAAGGGTTGGCTAGCATAGGCTTAAGATCAAATGCTGGGGAAGTTGTGTTGATAGAGGGTCAGAAGTTTGAGGCTCTTTGGTGGACCTCCGCTAATGCAGGTGCAGGGGAGGAAGCAAGTGCGCACCCTGAGCCGCAGCGTTTTACCTACAGCCCCACCCACCAGGTACATTGCACCCGCCAGTAGGTACCTTACCTGAGAACGTGCACAACAACTGCTGCCGTCCAGTGTAGACAATGGCGCATTCTTCAGATGGGACATCCTGGAACATAAGCACCTACAACCATAGGTATATAAGGGGTGCTCTCACTTGTCTGGTCTGTGGAAGCGTCTTTCGTCATTCAATGCCCCTTCCATCTCTAACATTACATCAACCCAGCCTAGATCAATACACCCTAGAATATTGACGATAACTTGTTGAAACATAAGTCTCTAGCTACCAAAAGACAATTACATCTTGAGTACATCAGTTACACTTATGGGAGGCAGCACCAGCTAAAATCAGAAGGCAGCAAGATAGAAGGTTGAGCAGGCATCTTGACTATAAACACAGATGGCGCACTGGGTGCTTTGGTCTCTACCATCTTGGAGCTGGAAGTATGGCTATCGTGTATCGCAGAACGACGTGGTCTGTATGTGTCTGAACTGCAGTTGTCGGCCGTGAACTGGTCGTATCGTCGTAAACAGGACAGAGGAAGGGTGGTAGGGAAGGTAGGGAAAGGAAAGTGCCTTCCGACAGAGGCTGAGCTCCACGCATGTCATGGGAACTCTTCAATTGCTTCCTCGGAGTAAGTCAGGTAGGCAGGGTCAGTGAGGAGGCACCTGCCCTACCTAGGTAGGTAGGCAAGGGCAAGGTTCCTTACCTATGGTAGGTAGGTTGGAAGATGTAGGCGTGGAAGGTGCAATCCACCTATCCTGCAAATATCATCTTTACAGGGAAGGAAGGAAGGAAATGCGACTGCCGCATACAGGCCTCGTATCTCAGTACCTTCGCTAAACCAACAGCACTTACTGTGGTTTTCTCGTTGGTCACTGCGCCTTCTAATTCCACGCACACAACGTTCGCGAAAAGGAAGGAAGCGGGAAAGCCCATCGCCCTCAGCCGACCCTGCGAGCAGCCCTCGCGCGCCCTTCCTCTCCTTTACGTTATCAACCTTCCAGTCTCATTAGTCCTCTCTCCTTTCCTCTCCTTTCTTCTTTCTTGCCATTCCATCGTTTGAGATACTCACCCGTTCAGTTTCTCAATATTTCGCCAAGCAAGGACAAACACTCAAACAACCCAAATCTGTCTTGTCTTGTCCTGCCGTTTCTGGCCGCAAGGCTTACCTTACTTATCCCCAAGTCTAGGCCCACACAACTCGGTGTTCTCGATCTCCATTCCATCCGCAGTCACAGATCTACCTTACGGTGTATGCTGCGGGGTGTTTGACTGGTTCTCGAGGACAGGAAGAACGGCATCAACTTTGATATTCAAAAGCCTCGTTTCTCCGATCAGGTACGTGATGACAAGCCTTTGCCTCAGCTACCCCCTCCCTTGCCGGATGTGGTGATTGGGACGTCACTACTTCTGTCTTCTCTTGTACACCCTTCCTCTACTCCGACAGGGAAGTTTCATTCTAACTGTCCTCAATTCGCGCCGTAGAGCAGGGACACGGCACGCAACATGGCGCACAACCGCGAGTCGGTGGTCTTCAACCCGTCTTCCCCGCGGTCTTCTGTTGGAGGAGCCGAGTCCTTCAAGGGAACTCCAGACACGAGACTCACGGCTTTCTCTCCAGAAGAGGGCTCAGCGAGATCGTCTCGTCTCCTCAAGTCCCTCGGACAAGATTCCCCAGACACCACGCCGTCTAGGTTTCATTCCATCGCCTTTGGTGGGGCAATTTCCAATGCTGACAAGGACCCGTTCGTTACTACCACGTCGAATGTTGCTCTTCAGAAGCTTTCGCCGACAGCCTCAGCTTTTCAACCTTTTGTCGGCCCCGTTGCGACTCCTGATCATGTCAGGCGCAGGAACCGCAATCTGTTCTCGCCCAGCCAAAAGGAAGAGGGCGAACTGTCACAGTACCTCAGTATTTGGTCGTCTAGTCGGACTGTGAACGGAGCTGATCTTATGTCGTGTTTCACGGTGAGTGTCGATATCTCGACAGGTCATTTTGCGCCGACTGACACCCAGCCAGAAGCTCCAACGCTTAGGTCTCTTAGTTCAAGAGCCAAGGCAGATCCATCATCGGAGTGGGAGGGCTATCGTCCATTTCGGTGACATACGTGATTCTGTTCTGATCCACGACAATCTGCACCGCGTCCAGGCAGACTTCGAGGTGGAGTACATGTCTGAAGCTCATTTTTCCGAGGTACATGCTGCTCGTCCCTCCCACCCGAGAACAATCCTCCTGACTTTTACGCAGCACGCCGGACAGACCCCTATGAAGTGTGGCTCGTGGGTGTCGATCCTGGCCATTGCCACACCTTTGGGAGTCCTTGACATATCCCGCCTTGAAGCAGTTTTCAAGCGTCATCTACAAGCAAAGGGCCATCTCTTGGCCTATCACACGCAACAAGTACACGACGAGGACACTTACAAGGCTTTCGCAGAGTTCAGCGATGCGTCAGAAGCCTTGTCTGCGGTCGTCTCGCTCGACAACAGAATCATCGAGGTATGCCGTCGAGTTTCTGGCCTCTAGAAAGCCCTTCCTCTCGGCACCTGCACCAGACGCTAATTTGACTGCAAGGGAGCACACATCAGTCTGTCTTCCATTGACACTGGCGATGAATTTCAGACAACACACGAGGAGCCTGGTGGCTCCGTCGAAGCTCCTGGCCCCCTCCTTCCTAGCCAGGACCTGACAAACGCCTTCCAGGCTTTGGCTATGTCTAAGAACCCGACGCAGACAGGCATGTCGCCACATGGGACAAGTATGATGGGACCAGGCTCCACGTGCCCTCCTTTCGGAATCCAGGTTCCCCCATTTGCGATGTGGCCGATTCTGTGCCAGCCGCAGTTCCAACCGGGAATGGGATATCTCCTCGATGGTGGTTCTCGATTGTCATTGCCGCCAGCTACGTCGAGTCCTGCTGGATACCAGTTTGTTAGTCCGCTCTTCTCGCCTCAAGCACGAGGTCTGTCTACGGCTGGATCGATGTCATGCAGCCCAAAACCCGAGCCTCGAAGACAGAACGCCTCCCGTGTTAACAGGTCCCCGTACTACAACGTTACAAGCCATCACAACCATGTCGACGTCAATCGCATCCGCGAAGGAACGGACGTCCGCACAACTGTACGTAGACCAAATGGATCCGACTTTCAAAGCTGACTGTGTCCAGATCATGCTTCGTAATATTCCCAACAAGGTTGATCAAGCCATGCTCAAGCGGATCGTAGACGAGTCCAGCTGGGGAAAGTACGATTTCATGTATCTGAGGATCGACTTTGCGAATGACTGCAAGTACGTTCCCCCTCTTATTCCTTCTCGCTTTGTAAAGACTAACCGCAAGATTAACACAGCGTCGGATATGCGTTCATCAACTTCGTAGACGTGAGTGTTTTTCTGACCTTGTGGGAAGGCCGAGTGCTAACAAATCATCCAGCCGCTGGACATCATCGATGTCGGTGAATACCCCACAGCCCAGCGGTGCAGTGCTGATATAGCCACAGTTTGTCAACACAAGGGGCAACCAGAGATGGAACTGCTTCAAAAGCGACAAGGTCGCCGAGATCTCCTACGCCAGTGAGTCATTCAGACTCTGGGTTGCAATGTCGAAGCCAGTCGCTAATCAGACACGTGAAGCCATCCAAGGCAAGGATTGCTTGGTTCAAAAATTCAGAAACAGCTCTGTCATGCTTGAAGCAGCGCACTATCGTCCCAAGGTACGGCTCTGCATTCTGCTGAGATGGAAAGTTCTGCTCATTATCACGCAGCTGTTTTACACATCCAACGGTCCCATCCCGGAGCTTGCTGGAGAGGAAGAACCCTTTCCCCAGCCAGACAATCAGTCCAAGATGAAGCGAAGTTGCGAGAATGCAGAGCACGTCGGTAAGACAGACGAGGATTTTGAATTGCAATAGATACTCACACGAGACTCAGGTCTTTTCACGCCCAACGCTGGCCAGCATTTCCGTGACGAGCAACGCCGTAGACGCTCGCAGTACGACCGAGGAACAAGGCTGGCCGCCCTCGAGGAACACGACTTCGAGACCAATATGCAGTCATACATGTATCACCAACAGTGAGCGAAAAAGGATCTTTGGACGACGCTTGGTCGTCATACTGTCTGGGAGATTAGCATGAAACTGGGTTGTCCGAACGCATGGGCCCACAGCTTTGTTTGCTATATTACAGGAGCTTTCTGGAGGCGTCAACCATGTGTAATCATTAATAACTAGCTAGAGCCCGCAGACATATCATGGCTGTCTACTCTGATACTCTCATCCCTAGACCGACCGAGGACCCGATACTTATTTCTTTGCAGTCCCACTGAATGCACTGTTTTTCGGCTTCCACAACCAGAGCCAAGTGCTGTTTAAGGCGGGTACTCCGGCAGGGCAGGAAGTGGCTTGCGCGTTGTCAACGAACCAACTCCACGACTGGATGGCAGGAACCTTAGATCCGGCACTGCGATTGGGGGCGTCTCCAGAGACGAGATTGCTGGTGGACAATGTTCTGTAACCTGGGTGGGAGAGTCTTGGGCTGTCAAGGGTTCATCTGTTAAAAATCCTCCCTCCTCTGTGGAAAGAGTACTGTGACTGGAAGAAGAGCACTGGTAACCAATGTCTGGCTCATTTCCGAGATACTGTACGTCTCGGACATGATCTGTCCCCGAGATTTGATCTGGGCCGGGCACAGCCTCATCATCGATGTAGGAACCGTGTGCGCTGTCCGATGTTGGCGTGAGTAGCTGACGGTGCTCATTCGGCGCTTCTATTAGAGATGGGCCAGTATCGAAGTGACCGCCGTCGCTGCATTCAACAAGCCGCCCAAACTTGTCATACCGAGGGGTGAAAGAGCTATCGACATTGCGATCAGTTGGTAGGCCTGGTAGGGGGTGGTTCAGGCTTGGGGATCGATAGGCATCAAAAGAGCCAGTCAAGATGGGTTGCGCCATAGCTCTCGAGAAAATGACTAATACAAGGCAAGAAAGTAGGAGAATGGCCTGTACAATTGCCATTCGCTTCTGGAACACCACCTCGTCGGCAAGAATGTTGAGTCGTGAGCTCAGCGCCACGGTTTCTCTCTGTGATTGCTCCCGTTGACTTTCCAGTGCAATGACCGTCGACTGCCAAATTTGGTCGTATTGCTGGCGTACTGTCCGCAGCTCTGAGAGAACAGTATGGTTTAGACTGTCCAAGAAAGAATCAATTCTGGACAACTGTTTTCTTTCGGTCAAATATTGGGTCGCCTGCAGCGAACGTGATTGATCTTCGATGTACTTGAGTGATAAAGTCACATTGGCTTCCAGTAATTGCAGCCGCTTACTGACAGCCTTGAAAAAACTCTCCTGCACAGTAGGAGAAGCAGGGGCTGCTGTTGAGTTGTTCTTGGATCGAGACTGAGCATTGGTCTGCGATGTTGCTTTGGTCGGGGAAGAGCTGGCATTCATATCCTCAGTCCCTGCTCCTGCTGGGCGGGGGGCCGGCGGCGTGTTGATTTGGTGAGAAGTTGCAGAGGCCGAAGCCGCTGTCAATTCGGGGCTAATCTCTGGTTGATTGCCGCTGATGATTGTGGCGACAGGTAGTTTGTTTTCTCTCATGTGCCCATTGGGGATTCCGGATGCCGACTTCTTCTGAGCGTTGGGCCCTTTGTCGGCAATATTGGCTTCTGACAATGGTGACGTCGCGATCATTCCCGCGACGGGACCCCTTGTAAATTTCGGACAAGTAAAATTATCCCAAACAGAGGATCTGAACAGTTTGAGTGGCTGGAAAGGATCCATTGAGTAGTCAAGAGCTGTTATGGTCTCGCCCGAACGGCCTGTTGAAGAGTGAGATGTGCTATCCCACGCTGCCGAGTCGGCGGCCGCATCAGAGCTACCTACAGAGCCGGAAATGCTCTCTGGCGGTTCATCAGCTACGTCCTCTTCGTCGGCGGGTGTCTCGGTGTCCTTCCAGGACTCCAACATTCGAGTGCCATGGACTCGTAGTAAAGACACCGGGCAATAGTACTCGTTCCCATAGTGGCTCAAGAACTCAACGCGGACATACTTTGCCCAGATCAGAGGGTTGGGTACAAGGAAAGGCTGTATGTCTCGAGAGTTCTTTGCCTCGAATGTGCCAAGGTCCTTCCACTTGTCGACCTTAACAGGATATCTGTCGCTGACACTGACTCGAAACTGCCGGATCATGCTCGAGAAGAATTCAAAGTTGGCGAGCACCACAGTGTCAACCAAAATGTCATCGCTCAGCTCCACGATAACGAACTTATTTTCCGCCGAACACTCTAAAAGCATATAGGAATCCTTGTTTTCGACTAAGATGGCTTTCGCATTCTTCGCACCCTTGTTTGTCTTCAGAACTGTGGCACCAGCATCAAATGACGAGTACGAGAATCGTTCTTTGCAAGTCTTCCCAGCATCCTTGCTTCGATCGTATTGGGTTCTGCCATCGTCGTAGAGCACCGGTTCTTGGAGGTCTGACGCTCGCGGCTCAGTTGGTAATGCTTGCGGCGCCGATGCAATGTTGCTGATTTTCTCCGAGACAACGTCGAAATTTAGATCAATCTCGCCATCGTCACCCAGACAGTCCAGCCCCGAGGTCTTCGCTGCTCCATCATGATCTTCACCTCGATCATATGTCCGGCGACTTTTCAACTCGGATGGATCCTGCCCGGCCTTGCGAAGCATCATCTCTTTCCAGTCTTCGAATGACATGAAGGGCCTTGGGCTTGGTTCCTCGTCGCTACTTATGTCCGTGGGCGGGGGCATCGAAGTTCCGCCCAACGAAGAATTGGCGGCGGCATCTGTCGTAGTTGTCGCATGTTCGGCGCTGAGCTCGGCTGTTGGATTACCCGCGGCGGCATCATAACCAGGTCCTATTCCGTCTGTTGCGGCTTTCTCTCCAGGCCAGCTAGTTTTCAGACACTGCTGTGGGAGGGTGTGTGTGATGTAGTTAATCGTTTTAAATTCGCAAACGCCCACACATGCGTCCGCGGGGTGAGTACTGGATACGGTCGACGGTTGAGCTGACGATTGAACGCAAAGATGTAGGATAAATGCGGCGACGACGGGTAATTGCCTATGCAGCAAGTCCGGGCCGTAGAGCCGCATCTTGTCGCCGAGGCTTTGGCGACAATAGAGCAGGCAATGGCGGTTTAATTGGGTCGTTCATGATACGACAGGCAGCGCGATTATTGCTATAACCATTTGACCGGTTTGTAAACCGTCACTTGGTAATGCTGCGTCTGTGAGTGTGTACCCGGGTGTCAAAGCGTGTGGCAGGCTAATGCTAGACCCCCTACTCACGTAAGGGGCGAAAAAACAGGGTTTCTATATATATAAAAAGGGGTTTTCTACTTATATAACTAAAAATAGTATTTTTATTATTAGCTATTAAATTAATAACTTTTTTTAATATAATATCTTAGCTTTATTTATATAATATAAAAATAAGCATAATATTATTATGGTACTCTTAAGTAAAGCTATTTAGCTATATATATAATATCTATATAGTTATGCTATTTAAGTATTAATAAATTTTAAAAATAACTAAATTATTAGTAATATATTTCTATTCTTTTTACTATTTATATTAATAGAAGTATTATTATATTAAGAGCTAGTAATTAGAGGAGACTAAAGAGTTTATAAAAAGGCGTATTTTATTTAAGAAGAAATTACTCTCTTAAGTATCTTTAAATTATAAGTTTATAAAGCTTATATTAGTTATATAACTTACTCCTTTAGTAAAACTTATTAAAGAAGTTATATAAAGTAGAAGATATATTATAAAATAAACTATTATATACTTCTTTAACTATAATAATAGCTAAAAATACTTTATATATAACTATATGAAAACACTTATTAACTAAAATATTATATAAAAATTAATTATATATATCAAAAATAGAAATACTTTTTTAAGAAAAAATAGTTTAAAAGTTTACTTTTTATAGTATAATTGGAAAAACTTTAATAAGCTTTCTTAATTTATAATATGTTTAGTTAGTTTTATAAATAAATAAGATATTTTTTAAGAAATTAAACTACTTATATAGTTAATACTACTTAAAAGTTTTTTTAATAAACTTAATAAATATTTTATCTTTTATTATTACTACTTATTAGTTTTTATTATAACTTTTAATTTTATTAAGAATATTTATAAAGATTATTTTATATTTATTTATCGATAGTTATTAATATTTTCATTAATATACTCTTAATATTATTTTTAATAAACTTATTAAGTATATTACTTTTACTCTTAAAGATTCTATTATTATAAAGCTTATTTATAAATAAAGTAAAAAAATTAAAGTTAACTGTAAATAGTTTATTCTTATTAATAAGAAGTTTAAAAATAAAAGATTGTTATTAATTCTTTTATAACTAAGGATTATAATGTTTTTATAATTTTTAAAACTTATAAGGAATATACAATTAATATTACTCTTTTTATTAAACATGAAAGCTAACTAAAAGTTTTATTTATAAATATTAATAAATTAAGTAAAGTTTTAAAAAAATAAAAACCTTTTTAAAGAGGATAATAATAATAAACTTCTTATAAGTATTAGAAATATATTTTCTGATGCTTATTATAATACTTTATTAATATTTCTCTAACATATATTTTTTATATTTTTATTAAAGTTAAGTTTTATTAAAATAATAATAATATCATTAACTTTATTTAATATAATAAAAATAATAATTTTTTTTTAGTTTTTATTTCTTTGTTTTATAAATACATATTTTTTTCAAACTTTATATTGCTCATTTTAATAATAATAAGTACAATAATTATATTAATAAGGATAATAAAATGAAATATTTTAAATATATTATTAATAACTTTTATAATAAGAAGTTTTATTTCTATAAATGTTTTTTTAATTGAAAATATTATAATTAATTTTTCTATTTTAGTCATAATAAATATGTAATTATTTTATTTAAAAGTATTTAAAAAGAAAAGTCTAAATATTATTTTTATAAAAATCTTCATTGTTTATATTAAAGCTAAAATTAAAACTTTAAGAGATGTATATTATATTTACTTATAAAAATATTTTTAGCTAATAAATAATAATAATTCTTGACATTTTTATAATATTTAGTAAAATATTTAATAAAAATATAAGTTTTACTTATTTATATTTAGATATTATAGAATTATAAAAGTTTAAAACTATTTTACTATTTATAAATATTTTATTATATAATAGCTCATTATAAATAATTTAATTCAAAAAGAAAACTTATAAAAAGAAAATATAAGTTTTTAAAATTATTACTTTTTATAAACTTTATAAGTTTATAAAGGTTTAAAGTTTATTTTTTATAAAAATTACATAAAGTTTTTAAATTAAATATTTTTTTAATTTATTTTTTAATACTTTATAAAGTAATATTTCTATTTATAAACTTCTTCCATTTCAAATTATTTTATAAATAATATACTTGTTAGCTTTTTTTAAGAGATTCTCTTAATTAATAGTTTATTTAATAATAAGAAATATTCTTTTCTTTTTTTTATATTAATAGACTATTTCTAATAAGTATACTGAATACTTTTTTAAACCTACTTCTTTTCTTATAAATATTTTTTCTATTACGTCTATTTAATAAAAACCCTTTTAGAAATACTTTTAAAAATAAAATTTAATATTTATAATGTTTAATAAGAAATTTTATATAAGTTTTTTTCTAATATTAAGCTTTTTATAGGTTTATTTACATATTTTTAACTATAAAAATTAAAAAATATATTTTGTTTTTTTTAATAACTTATTTTAATTATCTTTTAAATCAATATTCTTTTTTTAGTTTTTTAATATAAAACGTCTATTTTTTTTTAGCTTTATTAGGTTTTATTTTAATCTTAAAATTATTACTTTTTAAAAATTTACTTAGTTATATATTATATATAAATAAGCTTAAATTTAATATTTTGTTTTAAATAACTTCTAAAAAGCTATTATCTTTTTCATTATTTCTATTAAACTTAAAAATTCTATTTTAGTAGTTAATCTTATAACTATTATTCATTTAGTTATTTTTTATTAAATTAATCTTCTAAGTAATGTTATAAAATGTCTCTATAAAAATATATTATTTTATTATTAATAAATGAAGTAATTATAGTTATAAATAACATCTAAATACTTATAAACTAATTTCTTAAAATATTAAAGTAAATCATAAAATAGTAAGTTCTGTATAGATATTATATAATATATTTTATAATAGCTAAATATTTTTAAAATAGATTTATAAAGAATTAGAGTAGAATATTATTATAGATATAATATCTATTTTTATAAATATAATAATATAAAGTATTAATCTAATTATCTTTTAAAATATTTTAACTTTTTATCATATAGTTTATATCTTATTTATTTGAGTTAAACTTCTAAGTAATTTTCTTAATATATAAGTTATGAACTAAAAAGACTTTTTAAGTTTTTTAATATTTTACAACTTTTATTTTTAAATATTATTTCATATCTCTTTCTTCTTTAATTATATATTTTGGTTTACTTTTATTAATAATCTTATAAATTTTATTTATATTGTTTTTATAAAATAAAACAAAAACGTTCTTAATATAAATAATAACTAGAACTTTTTAATTAAAGTTTTGAAAATAATAGAAGTTTATTTTTAAACTTTATAAGTTAAATTTTTCAAAAGTAAAGCTAAATTCTTTATATTATAAGAAAAACATATCTTAAAAGCTAGATGAAGTTTTATTTAATTTAACAATATATCTATAAAAAAACTTTTTTTTATAATATCTTATAAGTAACTAAATCTTTTTTTTTTTTTAAATATTTTTATATTTAAAAATTCATCAATAATATTATATTAATATAGTTTATAATTAAATTATATCGTAATTATTATTATAACTTAAAAGGTTTATAAATAAATGCTACAAAATAAATATTTTTAAGATCTTTTACTTAGAAGTTTTCTTTTCTAATATTTTAAGCTTTTATATCTATAAAATATCTATTTATATTAAGTTTATAAATAAAAATTAATTTTAAAAAGAAAAGTTTTGAACATATTTTTAAATAATTGAAAACTTTTTATATTTTAAAGTTAATAATTTTCTTAAGCGTTTTATAATATATAGTAAGAAATAACTTTCAAAACTACTAGAAAGGTTTTTTAAAAAGTTTTTAAAACTTTTAAAAACAATAATAATTAAATATAATATATTTTTTGAAATTATAAAAAGAAATTAAAAAGAGGTTTTAAAATTAATCTTTTATAAATGTTATCTCTTAGAAGTTTATTAGATCTAATTCTTATTATTTTAAATAATATATAATAAAGTCTTTTATTTTCCTCTATAGTTCTCTACCTTTTTAACATAACAATTATATAAAAGTTTATTCTCTTTTATTTATCAGATATTAAGTTTTTATTCCCTATGTTAATAATATTGTTAATATAAATAATAAAAATATTTTTAAATTTATTCTAATAACTACTTTTTTATAAGAATGAATTTAAATATAAGTTTTCTTTATATATAAATACTTCTTTTTTAGCTTAAAAGGTTTTTTCTATATATCTCTAAGATTAAATTAATTTTTAAAAAGAAGTAAATTCTTATAAGAACTATTCATATTTATTAATTAAAAGTCTTTGATATCTTTTAATAGAGATTTTATTTTACGAATAAACTCTAGCCTTTTTTAAAAATTCTAAAGTAATAATAGTATTATTATTTTTAAAACCTTTATTATCTAAAAATTCTAAAGTTCATTTAAGAAAGACATTTTTAAATATTTAAGTATTAAGTTTAAAAAAAAATTTCAAAATTAAAAAAACTATATTAATATATTTTAAATTTAGTTTTCTTATTTTCTATATTTTATAATAGGTATCATATTATATCTCCTTTATTAATTATAACATCATTTCTATTAAAAACATTATAGCTTATAAATATATTGAAAGCTGAAAATGATTTCTCTATCTCTTTAATTATAGCTTTTATAATTATAAGTTTTAAGCTTTTTATAATATTTCTTTTAAAAAGAATTTATTTTTATTAAAAATAATATTTTATTAAATAATTACTCTTTTAAGTATTAAGATTGAGATCTTATAGAGATTATATATATTAAATATATATTTTATAAAATATTTAATTTAGCTATATAAAACTATTTTAAACTTTTTCTCTTTATTCTTTTTTGTTTTCTTGAAAAATATATTCTATAACTATAAATATATATCCTTTCTTAATAAATTTAAACTTCTAAGTTTTATAATATATTATAAGCTAATATTTATATATTAAAATACTTTTTAAATTATTCCTCTTTAACCTTATCAAAAGACTTTTAGTTTATTAATGTATAAAAACTTGTATCATATAAGAAAATACGTATAAATATTAATTTATTTTATAACTTGAATAGAAATTCTATTAAGTTTAATATTTATATAGTTTATATACTTATTTTATTTCCAATTTTGTATTTTCTATTAATTAGTTTTTCTACATAAAACAGGGGAAGCTTAATATTGATATTATTCTCTTAAACTTATTATTTAGTTATTCCTTAGATTATAATAATAGATCTATTAATATCTTATTTTATTTTATGTATAAGAAGTCCTTTTTATTTACAACCTTAATTCTTAAAAACTTATAGTATTTAGAAAATATCATAATAAGTTCTAGTTCTAAGATAAAACTTAAGAAAAATTTTATATATTTATTTTTAATTATTAAAAGCTATAAAGTTTCTAAATAAGTTTTCAAGTAGGTAAATAAATCTTAAAAGATATACTAATACAAATACTTATTTCTAGATTTAAATAGTCTTTATAAAATAACTTATTATATATATATATAATAAAATAATCTATATATTCTAAATAAATTAGTTTTTCAATCTTTATATCTTAAGTATTTTAAATTAAATATTTAAAAGCTTTTTAACTGAAATATTTAGTTTATAAATACTAAAAATAAGTATTATCTTTATATATAAGTTTAAAATTATAAAGAAGTTATTTTTTAGAAGTTATTATTAATAACTATATAATATTTGTAACTCTTAAGTAGTTGATATTAACATAGACTTATAATAAAAATAAAGTAAAATAATTAGAAATAGGTTTATATTTTAAGAATAAATATTATTAATATATAAAAATATCTAAGATAAAGTTTTAATTCCTTTATAATAAACCTTATTAATATATCTATTTAACTAAATATTAATATTTTGAAAAAAAGATTTTAAAACAATATTAATTTTAAAACCTTTAATATAAAAATATTCTTAAGAATAAAATTCTCTATTTATTCCCTATTAAGCTTATAAAAAGCTTTATAAAAAACTTTTATATTTATTTTATAAATTATTAGAATTTGATTTCTTATAATGGCTTTTTTAGGTTTTTTAAGTAGTTTATAATATTATAAATAGCTTAAGTTATTAATAATATAGTTTAAAGTTATAATATTATAAATTATAAAAAGTTATAAAAAACCATTATTTTCTCTATTTATATAAGAAATAAATCTAAATCCTTTTCTAAATATCTTAAAAATAATTAAATTTATATATAATAATATAAATATAGTAATAACTATATTATTAAAATATATAAAACTTTTAGTAAGATATCTTTTTATCTTTATAATATCTTCTAACTTAAATTATTTTTTATTTATAAAGTTTTAATAAATTAGTTTTTATTTTTCAAAAACTACTTTAGTTTTAATATTATTTTAGATTTTTATAATAATTCTAAAAACTAATTAATAAGTTATTGTTTTAATTAATAAGAATTTAATTTTTATATAATTTTTTTTTTAAAACTAAATATATTATAAAGATTATTCTTTATTAATAAATTTCTAATATAAATATTTTTTAACTTCTTTAAGAGTATTTTTAAATTCTTAAAACCTTCTATTTTTAAATTTTAGCTTTTTAGATTTACATCTTCTTAAAATTAAAATTAAAATTTATAAATTATTAGGTTTACTACTAACTATTATAAATATTTCATTAATGTTCAGTCTGTTTTAATAAAAGTTTAAATAAATAATTTTTATCATAACTTTTATATAATACTTAAAATCAAAGAAATCTTAAAATAATTCTTTATAAGTAATAAAATTTTAAGTTATCTATTGTATTCAATTAAAAGTTATTTAAATTTTAATAGTTTTAAAGATATTTAATTATAAAAGCTTTTTAGATATTTAAAATTCTATAAACTAGTATTTCATAACAAAAATTAGTCTATTGGTTATGAAATTCTATTAGTTTAATATTTAAATAAATAACTTTATACAAAATATTTAAATAATTCTCTCTTATAATAGTTTTAATAACTAAATTACTCTTTTTAAAATTATTTTTAAATAGTCTAATTACTATTTAAAGAGAAAATAATTTATTACTTCTAATATCTAAAATAATTTAGCTTATAAGTTTTTATAAGTATATGAATATTAAAATAAGATTTATATTATTATTTAACTTAAAAATATCTAAAATATATAACTCAAAAAGAAGTAAAGCTTTGAATCTTAAAATAAACTTAAATAAGTTATAGTTCTTATTAAGTTTATCTAAGATTTAAAATTTAATTATATTTACTAGTTTCTTATTAATATTTATATAAACCTAGTTTTAAATATATTTTAAGAATCAATGTTTATTTTTTTTTAGTTATTTTAAGCTTTAGCTATTAAAATAAATTATTATTTAACTTAACTTATATACTGTTAAAATAAAAATCTATTTTAAAAACCTTTCTAGAAAAATAAGATATCTTATAAAATATAAGAAGTAGTTATATATAAATAGAAATATAAAAAAAACAAGATTTATTTACTTTATAAAATATTCTAATAGCAATAAAAAATAACATCAAAGTTTTAATAAACTAAGCTTATAATTACTAAGAACTAATAGTTAGAGAAGACTAAAAAGTTTATAAAAAAGTATATATTACTTAAGAGGGAATTACTCTCCTATATATTTTTAAATTATAAGTTTATAAGGCTTATTAAGAGGGCTACATAAAACAGAAGATGTATTATAAAATAAATTATTATATATTAAAGGTTGTTTTTTATAATCTTACTAATATAGAAATATATTGACTTTTTTATAAAGTAATATAAGGCAGTTAATATGTTATTATTATAAGTGTTAATATAACTAGTAGAGCTAATATTTATAATGACAATAATTTAAGCTTATTAATATTAATAATATTATTATTAATTTAAAAATTACTAACTAAATTAAGATTAAGTTTATAGTTATGATATAGCCTTACTATAAAGATACTATAGTAAAACTCACCTTATATAGATGGATAATTCAAGAGATACTATATAAGTATTTTAACTTATACTTTCTGCTAATTAAGAAAAATAGTATAAAAACTTTATATATTCTTACTAATAAGTAGACCTTTATATATAGTTAAATATACGCCTTAGCTAAATAGATTAATATAATACTAGTAATACTAGTTATATAATATAAAGCTAGTAGTATTATATATAATAAAGCTAAATATATTAAAGCTAAATAAGTTATTAAAGTTTCATAGCTTAGTAATACTACTATATAAGAGATAACTTCTTAACTAAAGAGGTTATTAGAAGAAGTTCTTATAACTAGAAATATAAAGACTCTATTATATATAAAGTTTTATATTTATGTTTCTTCCTTTTCTTTACTTTATTACTTATAATAAATCCCTTATGATATTTATACTATATAAAGAATATAAAAATACTAACTTTTTATTAAGTATATCTTTTTCTAAGAAAATAGCTAAAGATATTACTATATAGAATAATATCTATGTATTAAATAAAGCTTTTAGCTTTAATAAGTATTTTAGTTTTAATTAGAAGTACTTTATTATAGTAGTATTAAATAAAGTTTTTAAGAATATTTTTACAAAGAACTTTCTCTATATTATAATTAAAGTAATATATATTTTCAATAGCTTTAAAGTAAAAGCTATATATATCTCTAGCTGTTGTAAAAAGCAGCTTTCTTTGATATAAACCTCTTATAATGCTAAAGTAAATATAACTTAAGTTTAAGTATAAATTCAACAAGGCAATATTAATAAATATATTCTATACTAAATAGAGAAAGTATTACCAATAATAATATAGTTATTATTAAGCTTATTAGTTTAGTATATTACTTTATTTATAGATAATATAAAGTATATTAAAAGTATTAAGTAGATTAATGAAATAAAACGAATAATAAATGATAAAGTATTAATACGGATAATATAAGTAATATAAGTAATATTTAAAAGAGAAGATAAGTTACTAGTTTAATAATTTTTAATAATTAAGTAACTAAGTAATAATAAACTATATTATTATTAAAATTAAATTAACGATTATATGGTTATTTAATATAATATATATATATAAGTAAAGCTAAAGTTAAGAGAGTTATAATTATATAACTAAAAGCTCTATATATTATTAAAAGGTACAAGGTTAAGAGGTCTATTGCTTTAAGTAAGTAAAAATTATAATAAATAACCGGAGGCTTTAAATTAATATATAAAGTAATATTTTTAATATTTTCTTTAATAAAGTTATTAATATTATTATAAATATATAAGTTATTATCATGAAAACAATACCTTTTTATAGCTAGTAATATAAATATATCTCTATAATACTTATATTAGTATATAATTTATATGGCTTCTAGCTAGCCACTATAATATTTATTTAGAATTTATATTATAATAACCTCTGACTTTCCCCTTTATCTAATAGCCTACTGGTTCTATAATTATAGTTCTATTAAGAGCTAGTAGTCAGAGGAAACTAAAGAGTTTATAAAAAGGCGTATATTACTTAAGAGGAAGTTACGCTCCTAAGTATCTTTGAATTATAAGTTTATAAAACTTATATTAGTTATATAACTTACTTTTTTTGTAACGTTTACTAAGGAGGCTATATAGAGTAGAAGATTTATTATAAAATAAACTATTATATACCCCTTTAGCTATAAACATAACTAGAAAGTACTTTATATATATGTAAAAACGCTTATAAACTAAAATATTATATAAAAAGTAATTATACATATAAAAATAGAACTTTTTTATTTAAAATAGTTTATAAGTTTACTCTTTATAGTATAATTAAAAGAACCTTAATAACCTTTTTGAAGTTTATAAAATATATTAATTTATATATTTATATTTATAAATAAAAGTAGTTAATTAATCAAAAAGTAAATTAAATAGAAGATTTTTCTTAAAATATATATAAATTCCTTCCTTTTTTATATAACTTTCTATATTCTTATAAACCCTTACGTTTTTATTTACAATACTGTAATAACTCTTATAATCCTGTATATTATACTAAATAATATTTCATAAGTTATTACTATATAGCTATTTATAAAAGTTTATATTTTTATTTATAAATATTATCTTTAGTTTCAAGCTAAATAGAATACTTTTTTTTAAAAGACTAAACTATTTATATAGCTAATACTATTGAAAAG
The DNA here is from genome assembly GCF_026319265.1 of Colletotrichum chrysophilum. NCBI lineage: Eukaryota > Fungi > Ascomycota > Sordariomycetes > Glomerellales > Glomerellaceae > Colletotrichum > Colletotrichum chrysophilum. The sequence continues at coordinate 50,624 of NW_026517433.1, read as the reverse complement.
TTTCTTAATAAATTTAATAAATATTTTGTATCCTATTTTTTTATTATTACTATTTATTAGTTTTTATGAGGACGTTTAATTCTATTGAGAATACTTATAGAACTTATTTTATATCTATTTGTTTAAACTAATATTTTTATTAACATACTTTTAGTATTATTTTTTAATTAACTTTTTAAGTATATTATTTTTATTTTTAAAAGTTTTATTATTATGAAACGTATTTATAAATAGAATAAATAAGCAAAAGTTATTTATAAATGGCTTATTCTTATTCATAAAAAGCTTAAAAATGAAAGAAATAATTTCTTTATTACTATTAATTCCTTTATAATTATAACTTATAATATCTTTATAATTCTTAAAATTTATACGTAATACAAAATGAATATTTGTTTTTAATTAAATATAAATATCAACTAAAGTTTTTATTTATAAATATTAATAACCTAATTAAAACTCTAGAAAGTAAAACCCTTTTCAAAGAAAATAATAATAATAATAAGTTTTTTATGAATATTAAAAATATATTTTCTTATCTCTATTAAGATATTCTGTTAATATTTCTCTAAAATATTGTTTTTATACTTCTATTAAAGCTAAACCTTACCAAAATAGTAGTAATACTATTAACTTATTTTGATATAATAAAAAAATAATAATATATCTTTTTAGTTCTTTTCTCTTTTCTTATAAATTGATATTTTCTATAAGTTTATACTACCTTTTTAATAACAATAAATATAGTAATTAAATTAATAAAAATAATAAAATAAAATACCTTAAGTATATTATTAGTAGCTTTTATCATAAAAAGCTTTATTTCTACAAATATTCCTCTATTTCAAGATATTATAATTAATACTTTTATTTTAGTTATAATGAAAATATAATTATTTTATTTAAAATTACTTCAAAAGAAATCAACCTAAATGTTATTGTTATGAGGTTTTCTATTATTGATATTAGAATTAAAATTAAAGCTCTAGAAAATATATATTATACTTATTTATAAAAGTATTTTCTAACTAATAAGTAATAGTACTTCTTATATACTTATAATATTTAATAAGATATTTAATAAAAATATAAATCTTATTTATTTATATTTAAATATTATAAACCTCCAAAAGATTAAAACCATTCTACTATTTATTATCATTTTATTATATAGTAGCTTATTATAAACAATTTATTTAAATATACTAAATACCTCTTTAGAACTACTTCTTTTTTTAGACATATTCCTCTTATTATTTCTATTTAGTAAAAAGCTTTTTAGAGTATTTTGAAAAATAAACTTGAAGTTTTATAATATTCAATAAAAAAGCTTATATAAATTCTTTTTAAAAATAATAAGCTTTTTATGGTCTTATATATATGTTTTTAATATTTATAATTAAAAATATACCTCTTATTTTTTAATAACTTACTTTAGCTATTTCTTAAACTAAGATTCTTCTTTTAATTTTTTAATATAAAGTTTTTATTACTTTTAGTTTTAGCTTTAAAGTTATTATTTTCTAAAGATTTACTTATATATTATATATAAGTTTTAAATATTATAATGTCTCTAAATTAAGTATATCTAATATTTATAAATAGTTAAAAGACTTTTTAAGAAATAAAATCTTAACTTTTAATAAGTATATTATTATTTTTAAATAAATTAAGAGGTTTATGAATATTATTAAGATATTTTGGGAAGGTTTTGAGAAAACTATTCATATTTTTAACATTTTATATGAAGAAATATAAAATTCTTATAATAATAATAATTTGAATAGTTAATTTATTTTAGCTGAAAAGCTATATAAGTTTAGGTTTATAAAAAACTTTTTAAATTTATAAGTAGTTTTTCTCTAAATTTTATATATAACAAGAGTTATTTTATTCTATTTTATAATCTTCATAATGATATTATGATTATATATGTTATATTTATAAGATTTAAAATAAATAAAAATACTTAAATCTTATTTATAAGAGGGTTTTTATAAATCTATTTATAAATTTTTGTTTGTTAATATATGAATAACTTAAAAGTTTATTTTTAATATTGCTATCTTAACTATATATTCTAGATATTGATATATTTTAAATAAACATTTATTCTCTTTCTCTTATTTATAATAAGTTTAATTATTTGTTAGTTGTTGTTATAAATATTCTATATATTTGTAAGTTTTAATTTAATATCTTTAAATAACTTCTAAAAGGTTATCATCTTTTTTATTATTTCTATTAAACTTAAAAATTCTATTTTAGTAGCTAATATTATAATTATTATTTATTTAGTTATTTTTTATTAAATTAGTCATCTAAATAGTATTATAAAATATCTTTATTAAAGTTAATATATTACTTTATTATTTAAAGTAGTAGGTTTTTTGTAAATATTGTTTAATATATCTTATAATAGCTAAATACTTTTAAACTAAATTTTTGAACATTTAAGATATAAATATTATTATAAATATAGTAATATAAAAAATCAATCTAACTATTTTTTAAAAGATTTTAATTTCTTATAATATAGCTTAATTTTTAGTTTACCAAGTTTTATTTAAAGAAAAAATTAATAAATAAGTAGTATTATATAAATTAAACTTTTAAATAACTATTTTAATATATAAGTTATAAATTAAGAAAATATTTTAAACTTTCCAATTTTTTATAATTCTTAGTTTTAAATATTATTTAATATCTCTCTTCCTTAATTTTATAATCTTTTTAAATCTTATTAATAACTTTTCAAGCTTTACTTTTATTCTTTTTATAACATAAAATAAAAGAATTATTAATATAGAAAATAATTATAAGTTTTTAGTTGAAATCTTTAAAAAAATAAAAATCTTTTTTTATATTTTATAAACTAAATTTCGTAAAAATAAAGTTAAATTGTTTATACTATAAGAGAAATACATTTGAAAAGCTATATAAAATTTTATTGAGCTTAGTAATATATCTAATAAAGAAACTTAAATATTCTATAAAGTTCTTAATATTTTATATTATTTTATAAGTAATTAGATCTCTTTCTTTAAGTATTCTTATATTTAACAATATATTAACAATATTGTATTAATATATTTTATAATTAAGTTATATAATCATTACTATTATAACTTGAGAAGTTTATAAAATAAGAATTATAATATAAATACTTTTAAAATCTCTTAATTAAAAATTCTTTTTTATAATAATTTAACCTTTTATATATATAGAATAGTCATTTATATTCAACTTATAAATAAAAACATATTTAAAAAAGAGTTTTAAATATGTTTTTGAATAGTTTAAAACTTTTTATATCTTAAAGTTGATAATCATTTTAAATTTTTTATAATATATAGTAATAAATAACTTTTGAAGCTATTTGAATAGCTTTTTGTTTTCTCTTCAAACTTTTAGAAATAATAGTAATTAAATATAATATGCTTTATTAAATTATAAAGGAGAATTAAAAGAAGTTTCAAAGTTAATCTTTTATAGATATTATATCTTAAAAGTTTATTTAATTTGGTTTTTGTTATTTTATAAAATATATAGTAAAGTTTTTATTCTTTTTATAGCCTTCTATTTTTCTAATATAAAAATTATAAAAAAGATATTTTATTTTTATTTATTAGATGTTAAGTTTTTATATTTTGTTTCTTATATTAATATAAACAAAAAACGTATTTTTAAGTTTATTTTAAAACCCTACTTTTTTTATAAAAAACAAATAATAATATAAGTTTTCTTTAACTATATGTAAGTATGTCTCTTTTAATTAAGAAGTTTTTTTTATATATTTTGAGAATTAAATTAATCTTTAAAAAGAAATAAATTCTTATAAAAGCTATTTATATCTATTATTTTAAAATGTCTTATATTTTTAATAAAAACTTTATTTCATTAGTAAATTCTAGCTTTTCCTAAGATTTTAGAATGATAATGATATTATTATTTCTAAAACCTATATTACTTCAAGGTTTTAAAGTTTATTTAAAAACAATTACTTTTAAATATTTCAATTATTGAGTTTGAAAAACTATTTAAAAATAAAAAAACTAACTTAAAATATCTTAAGTATAGTTTTCTTATTTTTTATATTTTATAATAGTTATTATATTATAGTTCTTTCATTAATTATAAAGTTATTCTGATTTAACATATTAAAACTTATAAATATATTAGGAGTTGAAAATAATTTCTCTATCGTTTTAACTATAGGTTTTATAATTATGAATTTAAAGCTTTTTTTAATACTTATATAATTTTGAAATGAATTTATCTTTATTTAAAAATATTTTATAAAATAATTACTCATTCAAATACTAAAATTTAGATTTTATAGAAACTATATACATTAAATACATACTTTATGAAGTATTTAATACAGCTATATAAAATTATTTTAAACTTTTCTCTTTTTATTTCTCTTTCTCTTTTCTTTTTAAGAATACGTATTTTATAACTATAAATACATATCTTTTTTTAGTAAAATTAAATCTTTAAGTTTTATAATATATTATAAATTAATATTTATATATTAAGATATCTTTTAAATTATTCCTTTTTAATTTTATTGAATAACCTTTAGGTTATTGATATCAAGAGATTTGTATTATATAAAAAGATATTTATGAATATTAATCTATCTTGTAGTTTAAATAAAAATCCTATTAAGTTCAATATTTATTGTTTTTTTATATAAACTTAAAATTATAAGAAAGTTATTTTTGAAAAGCTATGAATATTAATTATATGGTATTTGTGATTTCTAAATAGCTTATATTAAAATAAGTCTATCTTAGAAATATAACAAAATAATTAAAAGTAAGTTTGTACATATTAACAAAATATTATTAATATAGATAAATATTTAAAATAAAGTTTTAGCCTTTTTATAATATGTCTTATTAATATATTTATTCAATTAAATATTAATGTTTTTAATAGAGAATTTAAAAATAAGATCTTCTATTTATTCTCTATTATATTCATAAAAGCCTTCATAAAAGCCTTCTATACTGATTTTTTAAACTATCAAAATTTAATTCTTTATAATTAATTACTTTTCTAAATTTTGTAAATAACCTATAATTTTATAAATAGCTTAAGTTATAAATAATATAATTTAAGACTATAATATTATAAACCATAGAAAGTTATAATAAACTATTATTTTCTCTATTTATATTAAAAATAGATTTAAGTCTTTTTGTAAATATCTTAAAAATAGTTAAGTTTATGTCCAATAATATAAATATAATAATAACTATATTACTAAAATTCATAACTAATACTTTTAATAATATATTTTTTTATTTTTGTAATATGTTTTAGTTCAAATTATTTTTTATTTATAAGGTTTTCATAGATTACCTTCTACTTCTTTTTAAAAATACTGTAATCTTAATATTATCTTAGATTTTTATACTCAGTTTAAAAACTAATTAATAAATTATCTTTCTAATGGATATAAATTTAATTCTTTATATACTTTTTTAAAAACTAAATATATTGTAAAAATAAATTTTCACTTAGTGAATTCTCAATATAAATATCTTTTAATTTCTCTAAAAACACGTTTAAATTTCTAAACTGTTTTATTTTTAAATTTTAGTTTTTATGATTTAGATTTTCTTAAAGTTAAGCTTAAAGTTTATAAGTTACTAGATCTATTATTAATTATTATAAATATTCTATTAATTTCAAACTTCTTCTAATAAAAGTTCAAATAAATAGTATTTATAAAAGCTTTTATGTAATATTTAAAATTCAGAAAATCTTAAGATAAATCTTCATAAATAATAAAATCTTAGATTATTTATTATATTTAATTAAAAATAATTTAAACCTTAATAGCTCAAAACATATTTAATTATAAAGCTTTTAAATATCTGCAATCTTATAAATTAATATTTAATAATAAGAATTAAATTAATTATAGAAGTTTATTAAGCTAATATTTAAGTAAATAACTTTATAGAAGATATCTAAATAGTTTTTTTAATCAAGTTTTATTAAATAAATTACTTTTTATAAACTTATTTTTAAATAGTTCAACTACTATTTAAAAATATAATAATTTATTATTTTTAATATTCAAAATATTTTATTTTATAAATCTTCATAAATATATAAATAACTATTATAATAAAATCTATCATATTTTGAACTTAAAAATATCTAAAATAGATAATTTAAAAAAAAAGTAAAACTTCAAGTTTTAAAATAAACTTAAATAAAATATAATTCTTATTAAACTTATTCAAAATCTAAAACTTAACTATATTCATAAATTTCTTATCAATGCTTATAAAAAGCTAATTCAAAATATGTCTTAGAAATTAATTTTTAGTTCTTTTTAGTCATGTTAAGCTTTACCTATTAAAATAAACTATTATTGAATAAATATTCTATATTCAGTTTAGAGAAAGAGATCTTTAAATGTAATAAATATTAACTTAATTAGCTTAGAAAAAAGTTAAAAATATATAAATATAGAGACATATATAAATATAAGAGGATATATAAATATAAAAGTTTATAAAAGCTAATAAAAATAAAGTTTTATAAGTCTTTATTACGTTTATATCTATATACTTTATTTACTTCTTATTTTTTAAGACTTTTATTATAAATATCTTATTTCTCTTTATTAAATATATTAGTATAGTTTTTTTTTTTAAAAACATATTTACTTTGTTTATATTTCTAAAAATAAATATATTAAAATTGTTAAGATTAACTAAATCTTAGATATTATATATAATATATATAACCTTAAAATAATTAAATTAAAATAGTTAATTTCTACATGGTTCTAACTTAACTTATATATTTTTTAAAAGGGAGTTTATTTTAAAAGGTTTTTAAAAGAAATAAGATATTTTATAAAATATAAAAAGTAGTTATATGTAAATAGAAATATAGAAAGAAAAGAGAGAGACCTACTTATTCTAAAAAAAATATTTTAATAGTAATAAAGAAGTAAAATTAAAGTTCTAATAAACTAAGTTTATAACTACTAAGAGCTAGTAATTAGAGAAAAGTTAAGAGTTTATAAAAAAGTATATATTACTTAAGAAGAAGTTACCCTCTTAAATATCCTTAAATTATAAACTTATAAGGCTTATACTAGTTATATAACGTACTCCTTTAGTGAGGCTTATTAAGGGGGCTATATAAGGTAGAAGATGTATTATAAAATAAACTATTATAAGCTCTATATATTATTATTACTAGCTTTAGCTCTATTTCTCTTATTTATAGTTAAATATACTATTATAGTCTTATTACTTTTAATATTGCTTTAGTAATAACTTTATAGCTTTAACTAAGTTTAATTACTATGATTAACTTAACTTCTTTTAACCTTTTAACCTATTTATTAACTTTTATATATACCCTCTCTTAGCTTAGCTATCTTTTTTACTACTTATATTATATATATTTAGGCTTTCTATTAACTAAACTAATATTTTTATAGTTTATATTTATCAATAATATCTATAGTATTATAATAGTTAGCTTAGTTAACTTACTAGCTATATTACTCTACTAAGAATATTATTAAAATAAGCGTAACTAGTGAGACTAATAGTAAATATATCTATATTTTTAATAAAAAGCTTTACTAAAGTAAGTAAGTAGCTTTTATATTATTATTATTAAAGTTAGTTTTTAAGACTTTAAAGTAAAGGTTATCTATAACTATTTATAGTTTTTAAAGCTTTATATATTAAAAAACATTAAGCTACTAGGAAATTTAACTAATATTAACTATAAAAGCTAAACTAGTCCTCTTACCCTCTACTAATAACCTTTAGGTTATATAACTACTTAGATATTATAACTTTAAATATTATAATAAGCTAAGTTAACTATCCTCTTTTAGCTACCTCTATTTCTAAAGCTTTGATAAGCCATACTTATACTTTAAGCTATATTTAATTTTTAACTAGGTTTAGGACTTAGTTAAGTTAAGTTAAGTTAATAAGCTAACTAGGACTAAGCTAGCTAAGTTATCCTATTAACTAATACTAAGCTAGTTAAGTTAAGTTAACTAGCTAGTGAGACTAGTTAACTAGTATAAATCAATTAAATGGTAATAATTATGAATGGTAATTAAACATATTAAATTAATATTTAAATAGATAGTTTTATAAAAGATATTTAAATAATTCTCTTCTATAATAATCTTTATAGCTAAATTAGTCTTTATATATTTAATTTCAAATAATCTAACTACTATTTAAAAGATAAAATCTATTATTTTTAGTATTTAAAGTAGTTTAGTTTACAAGCTTTTATAAATATATGAATATCAAAATAAGATTTATATTATTATTCAATTTAAAAGTCCTTAAAATACATAATTCAAAAGGAAATAAAGTTTTAAATTTTAAGATAAACTTAAGTAAAGTATAGCTTTTATTTAGTTTTTTTCTAGTTTTGTTAAGTTTTAGCTCTTAAAATAAACCATTATTTAATAAATACTTTATATCTAATTAAAAAAAAGAGACCTTTGAGTATGATAAATATTAGCTTAATTAGCTGAAGAGGGGGTTAAATATATATCAATATAGAAATAGCTAAAACTTAAATAACTTCATTTTTATTTACTTTTCATTATTATTAGGAATTAGCTATATGTATTTACTCTTCTTCTTAAGCTTTATTCTTTTTCTATTTTATGAAATCTTCTTTATAAATATTTTATTCTTTATATTAATTTAGTTAGTATAATCCTTAAGAGGTAAGATACTTATCTTATTAATATTCTTAAAAATAGGTATGTTAAGCTTATTAAAATTAACTTGATTTTAAATACTATATATAATATAAATAACTTCAAAAGAATTAAACTTAACTAACTAATTCTTATAAACCTTTAACGTAATTTATATATTTTTAAGATAAGGGTTTATTTTAAAAGCTTTTTAAAAAGAATAAAATTAAGAAAATAAAATATTCTATAAAATACAAAAAGTAATCGTATGTAAATAGAAGTATATAAAGAGACAAGAGATCTATGTACTCTAAAAAATATTCTAATAATAATAAAGAAGTAAACTATAGTTTTAATAAACTAAGTTTATAATTACTAAAAGTTAGCAGTTAGAAAAAACTAAAAGGTTTATAAAAAACTATATATTATTTAAGAAGAAGTTACCCTCTTAAGTATCCTAAAATTATAAGTTTATAAAGCTTATACTAGTTATACAACTTACTCTGTTAGTAATACTTACTAAAGAAGCTATATAAAGTAGAAGATATATTATAAGATAAACTGTTATAATTTACTTTTTAATTAGTTCACTACCTTTACTTATAAGTATAAGTATATAAATTAAGATATTTTATATATTTATAAGGCTAACTAGATGTATTATAAGTTAAAAAAGCTTAACTAAGTCCTTTTAACTATACTATAAAAAGTAAGCTCTCAAGATATTCTTTCTTAGAAGTACTTCTAATTTTATATATATTGATAGTCTTTATATAATATTTTTAGTTTGTAAGTATCTTTTTCATATGGATAAGGCATTTTTAGCTATTTTTATAGCTAAGAGGGTATATAATAGTTTATCTCATAATATATTTTCTACTTTATATAGCCCTCTTAGTAAGTATTACTAAAAGAGTAGGTTATATAACTAGTATCAGCTTTATGAGTTTATAATTTAGGGACGCTTAAGAGGGTAACTTCCTCTTAAGTAATATATACCTTTTGATAAACTCTTTAATTAGTAGAAGGTATAACTTAAAGTGCTTATATAGTATTTCTAGAATTATGCTTATATATAAGGCGAATTTTATTATAGTTTTATCATAGGGGGGCTGCGTTATAACTATAAACTTAGGGGATAATTAACTTTATAAATAAGGTTATAAAGAAAACTAGAAATAAAGCTATAGATAAAGCTATAAATAAGGCTAGAGATAAAGCTATTAATAAATAGGATAATACCTTAAATTCTTATACTAAACTATTTAGGTAGTTGAATACCTTATTAACTATGTTAAAGATCTCTAAATAAAGACGAAAGCTACTAAAAGCTTTATCTTAAGATATATAAAAGAAGAATAAAGAAGATAATACTTAGTTATAAATAGATCTAAGGAGATAGCTTTGTTTATATTTACTAAAGCGTTAGTTAATAAAAGTAGTTAATAAGAGGTATAAGATTATTTACTTATATTTATAACAGGATATATTAAGTAATTATTTATAAGACAATATTTACCTAAATATATTATTATAAAGCTTAATACAAAGACTACCTTAAGTAATATACTACTTTATAGTATATTACTTATTAATATAAATTTTACTAAAGTATTATTTATTACTTTTTCCTTTCTTTTATATAATACTATTCTCTTATAAGTTATATATTACTTATTAATACTAACTATTATAAATATATTACTATATTTTAGCTTTATTATTATTATCATTTCTTATTTCTATTTATATCTATTCTTATAACTATTAAGAATATTAATATCTACTATATATCTTCCCTTAAGAGCTATTATTAATTTATACCTATTTGAAGTAAAAAGTACGTTAGATATAACTATAATGGATATTTTTCTATCTTTAGTATAAACTTATTTATACCTTTATTTATATTATCTCTAATAATAGCTTTTAAAACTTCAGTTAGTAATAAGTATATTTATAATAATACTATTAAAGAGCTAGTTATTAACTTAATTCATAATTATATTTATATTAATAGTAATTAGTTTTAGTAGTTTAATAATACCTTTATATTTAGGTTATTCTACTGCTTTACTATTTTAGTAAATAGAAGAGGTGTTCTCTTTAGTAATATCTTTATTGACTTTAATACTCTATAATTATTTATTTTATAATATATTTGCTACTTTATATAGCTACTTTAGTAAGCCTTACTAAGAGAGTAAGCTGTATAACTAGTATAAACTTTATGAACTTATAATTTAGGGATGTCTAAGAAGATAACTTTTTCTTAAGTAATATATACTTTTCTATAAACTTTTTAGTCTCTTCTAACTATTAATTCTTAGTAATTATAAACTTAGCTTATTGAAACTTTAATTCCACTTCTTTATTACTACTAAAATATTTTACAAAATAAATAGATCTCTTTTCTCTCTTTTTATACTTCTATTTATATATAACTACTTTTCATATTTTATAAAATATCTTATTTTTCTACGAAGATTTCTAAAATAGATTTTAATTTTAAAAATAACTAAGTTAAGTTATCAACTTATAAAACTAACTAGTTTAGTTTAATTATTTTAAAATTATTTATACTATATATAATACTTAAGATTTAGTTAGTTTTAATAAGCTAAATATATTTATTTTTAGAAGTATTGATAAAATAAATGTCTTTTTAAAAGTTATATTAATTAAATTAATAAAGATAAATAGAATGTTTATAAAGAATATCTTATAAAATAGAAGGAAAAAAATATTTAAGAGGAAAAGTAAGTGAATATAGCTAATTCTTAATAAAAAATAAATAAAGATACAGTTATTTAAATTTTAACTTCTTTTATACTTATATATATTTAACCTCTTATTAAACTAACTAAGTTAATATTTATTTTACTTAAAGATCTTCTTTTGAAGTTAAATATAGAATATTTATTAAATAATAGTTTATTTTAGTAGCCAAAACTTAAAATAAGTAAGAAACTTTAAATTAACTCTTAAAATATATTTAGAACTAGTTTCTTATAAATATTAGTAAAAGGTTTAGAAATAGAGTTAAATTTCAAATTTAAAAATAAATTAATTGAAATTATATTTTATTTAAGTTTATTTTAAAACTTGAAGTTTTACTTCTCTTTAAGTTATGTATTTTAGATATTTCTAATTTCAATAATAATATAAATCTCATCTTAGTATTTATATATTTATAGAAACTTATAAGTTAAATTATTTTCAATATTAAAAGTAGTAAATTATTTTCTCTTTAAATAATAATTTAACTATTTAAAAATAGGTTGATAAAAATAATTTAAGTATATAAATTATTATAAAAGAAAACTATTTTAATATCTTATATGAGGCTAAATACTTAAATATTAATTTAATATATTTCTATAATTAAAAACTTAATTATTATTATTAAGTATTAATTTATTAAATTCTTAATATTTAAAAAACTTCTACAATTAAATATTTCGCTTAAGTTATCAAAGTTTAAATTCCTTCTAATTAAGTATGATAAGTAATCTGAAATGTTATTATTTATAATGGGTTATTTTAACTATTTCTTAAATTTAAAAAATATAAAAAGATCTTTATTATAATTATCTATTTAACCTCTTAATAAAAGAAACTTGAATTTAATAGATTATTTATAATAATTAGCAATAAATTTAATACTTTATAAGTTTTAAGTTTGATTTCAAGAATATCTAGATATAAAAAACTAAAATCTAAAAGTAAAGATATTTAAGAATCTAAAACTACTCTGAGAAAGGTTTAAGAATATTTATGTTAAGAATTTATTAATAAAAAATAAACTTTGAAATATATTTAATTTCTTACAAATTATATAAAAATTAAATTTATATTAACTAATACGATATCTTATTAACTAACTTCAAAAGTTATCTCTAGAATTTAAAATAATATTAAGATTAAAATACTTTTAAAAAGCATAAAAACTAATTTATCAAAGCTTTATAAATAAAAAATAATTAAGATTAAAGGATATTGTAAAGAACAAAGTATATTATTAATAATATATTATATATCAATAATATAGTTATTATTATAATTATTTTCTTATATATAAATTTCATCATTCTTAAGAGGTTTAAAGAAAGACTTAAATCTATTTTGAATATAAATAGAGAGAATAATAACTTTTTATAGCTTTTTATATTTTATAATATTATAGCTTCTAACTATATTATTAATAACTTGAAGTATTTATAGAATTATAAACTACTTAAAAAACGGAACAAAGTTATTATAAGAAATTAAGTTTTTATAGTTTATAAAGTAAATATAAAGGTTTTTTATAAAGTCTTTTATAAACTTATTAGAGAATAAATAGAAAGTCTTACTCTTAAGAATATGTCTTGTATTAAAAGATTTAAAATTAATATTATCTTATAATTACTTTTTAAAAATATTAATATTCAATTAAATGGATTAATATGCTATCTAGCTATTAGAAGTATTTAACCTTTAAGTTTAAAAGCTAATAATATGCTTAAAATAATACCTAAAGCTTGAGCTAATTACCTACCTAAAATAATAGCTATAGTAATAGCTATAAAGATAGCTTTACTAAACTTTAAAGAAATAGTTCTTACTTTACCTAGTAAACTAATTTATTTCCACTTAAGCTAGCTAACTATACCATTAGTTTCCTTATAATAATAATAATAACTAAAAAAAGTTTAGCCTAATAATATAAAAGCTTAAGACTTTTATAATAATATAGTGAAATAAAAAGTTAAGCTAGCTCTTTATATATAATTAGTTATTATATAGAGTAAATATATTTAATAGCTAGCTAAGCTTTCTCTAGTTAAAGCTTATAATCTAACTAAGTTTACTATTATTAAGTTTATACTAGATAAATAGTCTACTTCAATCATAAGTAGCTTAGAGGTTAATCTTTTTATTATAAATAACTTTAAAGCTAAAGTTAATATTATTCCTATTTACTTTCTAAAAGCTCTTAATGACTATAAGAAAACTGTTATTAATATTGCTAAAAATTAACTAATACTTTTTATAACTTAGTAGCTTAATAAGCTTATATTAATATTCTCTCTATTTATAAGTCTTTACATATAAAGAAGTTATTAAGAACTTAGTTTATTAAGTTTAAGAAAAAGGATATACGATATTTATTAAAATAGGTGCTTTTAATAAGGATTAAATATGAAATAGTACTACTAAGTAGCTATTTTCTCTAATAATATGACTTATATATTTATCCATCTTATAACTAAAAACTTTAGTTATAAATATTATCATAAGATAACTCTTAATAAGGTTTTTTGATTCTATAGCTTTAGTACTAACTTAGTTATAGCTATTAAAATAGTTAATAACTTAAGTTATATTTTATATTATAACCTTATTATTACTAAAATCTGAAGTATAATTAAAGTAGTTTCATCTGTTAATAGATAGTTTTTTATAGAGAAAGTTTATAATACCTTAATAATATTAGTTTTAATAGCTAAATATAAAAGTATTATTAATAACTTCTATTATTACTACTAAGTAGTTATATATTATATTCCTTTTTAGATTCTTATTAATAATATGAATAAAGTTGTTATACTTAAGGTAATTAATTGTAATATTAGTAATAAATAGCTAAAACTTATTCTCCTAGAAAATATAGATAATACTAAAAGAGGTAAAGAAAACAACCTTAAGTAGTATTATTAAATACTAATTATAATAAGATATATATAGCGCTTAGTTTAATATAAAGATATAGTATTTAATAAGCTATAGTATAATGTTATAATTAGATAAGTATAAGCTAGGGAATAGGTATTAGTAAAGGTATAGCTATAGAGTTTTAAGTCTATAAGTAGTATTTTTAGTTATTTTTACTTTTAGGCTTATATTTACTTTAGCTATAGCTATTATACTTACTTTATAGTAGGTAGTTATTTCAAATTATTTAGCTCTAGCTTTTATTTTACATAAGATATAGCGATTAGAAGTAATTAGGTTCTCTTTTATTTAGTCTATTTAATATACCTAATTAATAGTCCTACTTATAGGTATTAATATAGCTATTATATTAGCTATAAATAAAGCTAAGATAAAGCTATAAATAAAGCTGTAGATAAAGCTATAGGTATAGCTATTAGGAAGGTATCTTTATATATACTTATTAATCTACCTTATAACATAGGATTTATCACTTAATTTCTCTTTAGTAACTAGTTAAAGAGAGATCTAAAGGAATTCTCAAAGTTTTTCAAAATTACTTAGAAGCTTCTTAATAAATATATAAGTAATAAAGTTTTTAACTATTACTTCATTATTATTAATAGTTATTTTACTTTTTATAATAATATAAAAATCTTTATAAATTAAACAACAGCTTTATTTAGCTAATATTTAATTATTAAACTTAAAAGCTTATTAAGAAAGTTGAAACTGTTACGAAGGCTACATTAAAAATTATTATAGTAGTTATAATAATAAAAGTCTTAATAATAAGGTTAATACTTTTGTTATACTTCTTTTTATTAATAATAATATTAAGAACTTTAGCCTTAATAATAACCTTCTTAGTTTAAATAATAATTTCTCTTTTAAGCTTTTACTACTTTTTAGCTTTAATTAATAAATCTTTAATTTTAACTAATAAGGTCTTCTTTTTAGGCTTAATATTATAAATACTTTAAAATATTTATTGTTATTCATAATATTTTATTACTAAACCTTTACTATAGTTTCTATGATTTCTTTTAAATTTCTTATTTATGAATAATTATCAGCTTTAAAACTAATTAAGTCCTTCTTTATTATATTTCTTTTAAGCTAGATAAAGCTTTTATTAATATTACTTTATATTAATATGAAATATCTATAAAATTAAGAGTATTTTAGTAGTATTTTACTAAATATTTAGTAAATAATTACTACTTTACTTTATTTTATTTCTTATAAACTCTTTAAATTTATTCTTTAAACTTATATATGTAGAGTAACTTAAGTATCTTCTAAATAGTTTCTTAGCTATTAAATATTATACTTAATAGGCTATTTTATTTATTTAATAAGTTACTTTATATCATTACTTTATTTTTGATAGTTAATAATGTTTTTAACGTTTTATTTGTTGAGTTTTTCCTTAAGCTTTAATAAGTAATTTTACTTTTATAATTATTTATTTTCTTATTTATAGTTTAAATAATAAGATTAAGATATATTATAAGGTTTATAAAACTGTTTTAAAGAGGTCTACTTAATATACGTAACTTTTAATATATTTACGAATAATAATATTAATATATTAGTTATAATATATAGTTTAAAATTACATAGTTTTTTATTCATACTTTATAGCTTTTTATTAGAAAGAAATAATATAGTTAATTCATTTTTAATACTTTATATTATTATATAGTTTTCTATTTATATATGCTTAGTATTTTATAAGTAATACTTATATTAAACTTCTGTTAATAAGTAGTTAATAATTCTATATTTAAAACTATTATATATAAACTTAACTTATAGAAATTGAAAAATATTTTTTGGGGTACATTTTTAATATATATTTAGAAATACTTCTCTAAAGTTCAACATATTTACCTACTTTAGCTATTAGTTTATAGATAGTATATTATAAAGAGGTAGTATTTAATTACTTTTATACATAAACTCTGTTTAAAATTAATTTATAAATAGTTTATTTCTATTATTAATAACAGTTTTTAGTTTATTGAAATTATACTTATTCTTTTTATAAAAACCCTATAAAACTTAAGTATTATCTAGGTACTTATTTATTGAATAAAAACTACTTAAACTTCATTATATGATGTATAATTACTAAAAGCTATATTATATTTAGTGCTATTATTTCAAATACTTACTTGAACCCTTATAATAAAGTTTATATTGATCTCTTAATATAGAAAAATTAATAATAATAGTAACTCTAACTTATTATATCGCTTATATTTTGAAATCCTTACTTCTAATAAGCTTTATAGTAAAAAATATAATCTTTAATATTTATAGCTAAGTTTAGTTAGTAAAACTTCTTTTTAAGCAATTTTATTAGCTTATTAAACTTTATATAGCTTCCTTTATAGTTATTATACTACTAATAAAATGTATATGATGTTTAAATAATTACTTTATAAAGATCCTAAGTTTTCTTTTATAAAATAAGATACTATATATATTTTTATAAAATCTTTTTATTCTACAAGTTAGCTTATATTATAATACCTTTCATTTAAGCTATAGCCTTACTACTACTTATTATATAATATGTACTATTATATAGGCTATATATATCAATACTAGCTTATAATATAAACTACTTTTCTAAATAGTTACTCTTATAATATACTTTGATTCCTAATAACTTATATTTATGACTTATAAAAGTCATAAGCTTAGCTTTATTAATAGCTTAGTTTACCTCTCTACTATAAGTTATATATCAAAACCTATTTCTATTTTTTCATAAATTCCTTCATTATTATTATCTATCTTATTTTTTACTGTTAATATAATTCCTAGTATAAAAGATATATTCTTTTCTAAAAGTAACTAACTAGTATAATATACTTGTTTTAAGTTCTATATATACTTATAAAGCTTAAGACTATATTAACTTAGATATAAGTCATTATACTAACCTTTTATAAATAACTAAAACTTTAAAGATCTTTAAACTTATTATTAAGCATTAAATCCTTTTCAATATATAATATCAAGAGGAACATAATAAATAAATACAAATATATTCAAAAGAAGCGAAATATTTAGTAGAAAATACTAAGAATATATTAAAGAATATCTATTTAACTATTAAGATCTAAAAAAGTAAAAAAGAAGTAAGTATTATTATTAATAAAATAAGAAGATTATTTTCTTTTTTAAAATGTCTATAGATATTTTAAACTACTATTTATAAAAATAT
Organism: Colletotrichum chrysophilum; assembly: GCF_026319265.1. Classification (NCBI taxonomy): domain Eukaryota; kingdom Fungi; phylum Ascomycota; class Sordariomycetes; order Glomerellales; family Glomerellaceae; genus Colletotrichum; species Colletotrichum chrysophilum. The sequence continues at coordinate 32,961 of NW_026517433.1, read as the reverse complement.
TAAGTTAAACTATAACATAGTAATTAAAGATTATATAATAACCTTTTTAGATTAATAAGCCGTCTTAATATATTACTTTAACTTTTAGATATAAGTTAATAAATCAGTTTTAAACCTTATTCTAATTAATATTAAATTAACTATCTTAAATTATAATATTTAGTTAGGAGTAATGATATATTTTAACCTTTTTATATATAAAATTAAGAGATAGCTTATACTTACTATACTCTTAGGTATTAATATAGTTTAAAAAAACTATCTTTATTTACTTAAGAAAGCTAATTTTAATATTAACTCTAAAACTACTAAGTCCTAACTAAGTACCCCCTAAAGGACAATTTAGGTAAAACTAAATATAACTAGCACTATAAAAATAATGAAAGGCTAAGATTACTAATACTAGTATACCTAGTAGAACTATACTTAATAATTAAATCATTAACCTTATAACTATTAATCATATAGTAATATAACTAAAAGGAATAAAAGTAACTAAAACTTTATCTAATTGGAACAAAAAGTGCAATTATATAAACTACTTAGTATAGTAATTCCTATAATTAACTAAAACAAATAAAAACCATATAGTAGATTAGTTACTATAAAAAGTATATATTAATAGAATAATAATTCCCTAAACTTAATAACATGGTTATTATTAACTAAAGTTAATATTAAGTTAAGATATTAAACTAAAATAATAGAAACTAATAATCTTTAATAAATTAATAAACTATAACTATAATAATACTATAGATCTAGAATATCTAGATTATATAAAATAAAGCTATAATAATTCACTTTATAGTAAGGTTTTTATAGTTAATTACTTATGATAGTAATTAGTTAGTTAAGTAATTACCTAATCAAGTAAAGGTTTATGAGGAAAAAAATATATTATATATATAATAGATTTTTCTACTCAGAATAGATTTTAAAGAAGTAAGTAATTTGATAGTTTTATCTATCTAACTACTACTACTAATTATTAATACCTACTACTTGTTTTACTATTATTAGTGTTATTTCTTTTATATTAGTAATAGCTATTTATACTAGTTATAAACAGTTATTATCAAATATAAGGAATTTATTATAATAACTAATAAAATGAAAAGTTTCCCCCTTTTATTATATTAAATACTTCCCTTACTCTTAACAATATTATCTCTATTATACACGCTTTTACACTTCATAACTTTTAGTAATATAGATCTTATAAAAAGCTTATCTGATATCAAGTTTAATATAGATTTTAGCTTTATATAAGTACATGAATATATTCTCTATAAGAAGCAATAAATATTAATCTTTCTTAGTTTTAGTATTTGATTAGTAATAATTAATATAAAACTATAAGCTACTATTCTCCTTATAAATAAATAAAGTAGATAAAGCTTAAAGGGTATTACTCATAATAATAAATCTCTTATCTAAGTTATCTTTTAAATACTCCTAAATTACTTCTAATTCTTCCAATATAATAGAAAGCTTATAAGTAATAGCTAACGCGTAATAAGTACTAACCTAGATTAATTAACATTAAGTTATAGAAGGAAAAGGTTAGAAGTAGGGGCGTAGGCGCGCGAGGGCTCTATAGGCGCGCCTAGCACGCTTATTATAGGTTATATGCCTAGGCATATAATACGCTCTAAAGTAGGCATAGCGCTAGCGCTATATCACTAATGATTATTTATAGAGTAGTAAATATCATAACCTATTTTAGCTACTTTCTATAAGCTTAATCTTCTTCTAGTTATATAGCTAATAAAATACTAACTTATCACTAATAGCTTTACTAAAGACATTTACTTATAGTTATAATTCTAATAGTAGTTTCTCTCTAATTAAGTACTAAATCTCTTTAGTATTATTATATAGTAGATCTTTTATAGTATATTTCTTAACCTTTTTATTATTAATTAGCTTATTAAGTTTATATAGTAATATAATACTAACTTCTATAGCTTTATATCCTATTTAGCGTTTAAAGGAAAATATATTAATAATTAGATTTAGTATTAATTTCATAGGTATAGCCTTAAATAGTACTAGGTCTTATAGTACTAGGTCTTATAGCTATAGTAAATACTTTTCTTTAATTAAATAGTGTTATTTTATAAAGTCTATCTATTTTATCTATATATTTAATAATATCTTTACGTTATATATAAAATAATGATTTAAACTATTTAAGTATTTAACTAACTAAAATGCTATCTTTTTATTAAAAACTATACTATTTATCTTAAAAGCTTTCTAATAACGCTTTGTATTAAACTAGTATTCTAGATCTATGCTATTACATATAAATAGATCTTCTACTGATTAAAGAATAATTAATAGAAGATCCCTAAATAGAGGTATATTATTTAGTTAGCTAGAACGCTAGTAATATATACTTAAATATATATTATGGAACTTAAACTACTTATAGCTAAATACTAAGTTATATCTTATAATATTAAGCTATAAAAGAGATGTTTTTAAAAATACTTAATAGTTAATATATAAATTAATAATCTATATTATATTTATAATATCTAAGTATTCTCTATTAAATCTAAATATAGAGATAAACTATTCTAATATATACTAAAAAATCTTCAAAAGAATCTCTTAGTAATATTTATAAGTATAAATATATAAATCTATAACTATTTATTCTAATATTAAGTAATATATATATAGAAATACTATATCAATTATATATTATAATAAGTTCTATTTTAAAAAGCCATCTACTTATTAAGTATTATAAGTTTATAGATAAAAGTGGAAAATGTATATTTTATATACTATCATTTTCCTCTAGCTAAAAGTTTATTTTAACTAGAGGCTTTAGTTTTCTAAGCTATTATAGTAGCTTTTAATAAGCTCCTTAAGTTCTATAAAATTTATAATAGCTTTCTTAATAAAGTACTCTTTAGAACGATATCTTAGCTTATTATAGCTATAATAAGTATTAGAGGTTTTTAGAGTTTTATATAACTTAATATATATATAAATTCTAATCTTATTCGCATTAATATATATTCTATTAGTACTAAAGCCAGAACTAAACCTAGTAGTGATAATAAAATATAATCCAATACTAAAAGTAATATGAGTAATACTAAAGTAACCTTTATTCTTTTTATAGTAAGTATTTATAATATTAATAACCTTAAAAATATAACTAATCTAAATACTAATAAAAGTTATACTACTCTTTAGCTAAATATTAGTTAGTAATGATTTATACTATTAATTTATTATAGAATATATAATACTAACAGTCCTTATAAACTTCAGCCTTATAAGCCTTCTAAATAAAAATATTATGCTATGCTTATATATTACTATATAAAATGATAATCTTATTGAAGTTATAGTGAGCATTTTTAATATATAGAGTATTAGTATAGTTATTATATAGCTATTAGATTAAAACCTTAGCGCTTTAGATCTTATTAATATAAATAAATAGTAGTAATAATAAATTAATTATATTACTACTATTGTAAAAGGTGATATAGTATAGCTTGTTATTATTAAAATATTTATTTATAGCTTTAAAGTATATTCTAATATAATATAGCTAGAAGTTAAATATAAAGTTCTTATTATCATATCTACTCTAAATATTAATAAAAATAGAAACTTTAATAAGCTTAAATAAAACTAAAAAAGAAGTCTTATTAGATATAGTTAAAATAAGTTTTTTTATAAAAATAGCAGTTATTATTCTTAACTAACTAAAAGTAGTAAGTCATAATAATAATTATAATATTAATTTATTTCTAAAGAGCGCTAACTAGTATATTAGAATAATTAGATAGATATCTAAATAAATAGAATTAGCTATACTTAAAAGAGATACTAAAGTATATAATAAGTTTAATAGATAACTACTTATTAAACTTTCTAATCTTTATAACTTAAATCTAAAAAATAGTTTTCTCCGTAATAGAAATATTAACTTAATACTAAACATTATTATTTCAAGCTTTAAAAATAGTAACTTTATACTAATTATCAGTATTAAATAGGTTTATAAATAAGTAAGTAGTATAATTAGCTTTTAGTATAGTTATCTTATCATTTAGAGCTTTATTTATAAACTAAAAAGCTTTAATCTTAAATTATAAAGTAGCTTTTTTAATAGCACTTTTATAAGAAGTATCTTCTATAAACTTATCAAAAATATTTATACAAAACTTAAGCTAGATAGTATATCAATAAAAAGCTTTAATATTATTAATAATAGAAATAAAATTAATATAAAATATTTTGACCTTTTAACTCTAAAGAATATACTATTTAACTTAGCTAATAACTTAAATAAAAAGATTCTTAAGGTTGTCTTTATAGTTATACTTTTTTAAATACTTATTAATTTTATAAATACTTATTATTATTACTAAAAAGGTCAAAATCCTTAATAATAAAATTACTATTCTTATTTAAAGTAGTAGTTAAGTTTTTATGCTATAGCTATAAGAACTTTTTTAGCTATAGTAGTAAAGAGTTATATTATTAAGTTTATGCCTTTAAGTGTAGGTTTAAGCTATTGCTAGGCTCTAGCTGCGTTACGGACGACGCCTTTGCGACATTATAAACGACGTTCTCGCGACGTTATAAATAACGCTCTCACTAGTATGTTTTACTACTCTACTGCCTACCTACCTACCCTTTTCTATATAGCTAAGGATAAGTTAAGCTAAGTGTTAATAACTAGTTATACTAAGATTTATTTATTTACTTTATTAAGACTAGGTATAAGTTAAAGTGCTGCTATTAGGTTTAAAATATAGGGAAAAAAAGTATAGAGTAAACTATAATACCTACTTATCTAGGTTAACTAGACTACTAATAATAAAATTACTACTATTAAACTATTTATATATAACTTTTATATAATAAATATAGTTAGTAATAGTAATTTTAAATAGAAGGTTCTTAGTAAGTTATATATAGATAGAACGCTTAAAGTTTATAATAGCAATCTTTAGTATAAAGCTTTAAATGCTTTTAAGTATTTTATATATATAATATTAATACTCTTTTAACTACTTTAGAAGTTTATATACCTCTAATATATTTAGGATAAAGTATAAGCTATTTATAGTACTATAGCTATCTATAATAGTACTTAGTAAAGCTATCTTTATTCTTCTTATTTTTATATATTATTTCTAATTAATATAGGGGGTATATAATTAGTTAGATTAATAAGTATATAGTAAATCAAAGTGTATTATTAACTATATTTATAGAATTTCTAGTTAGGTTATTTTTAGCTATATATATAAAGTTTAATAGGGTTTTTTATTATAGATTAACAGTACTTTTAGAGAAAATTAACATTATATTTCTATTACTAGAGATAAATTAGCTAATAAATAAACTTAATATACTATAACGATAGGCTTATAAAGTATAGCTAATATAAAGTAAGTCCTAACTTAGATTAATTAATATTAAGTTATAAAAGGAAAAAGTTAGAAGTAGGGGTGTAGGCGGGTAAAAGCTCTATAGTCGTGCTTAGCGCGCTTACTATAGGTTACATACCTAAGCATATAACGCGCTCTAAGGTAGGTATAGCGCTGGTGCTATAATATATATAATAAGTAGCTTCTATTAATATATAGCATTCTTTTATAATAATAATAATAATAATATAAGAATAATAATAACGCTTAACTTACTTTAATATTCTATATAAAATAAACCAATAAAGTTTAAGACATAAAACGTTATATAAAAATACTTTGTTTATTATAATTAATAACTATAATATTAACTATACAATATATATAGTTATATAAGTACTTTATATAATTAGTAGTTTAATAAGCTACGTTTTAAGCTATTTTTCTCTTTACTTTTTCTTACTAAAAATATAACTTAAAAACTATAATAATAGGAATTAGTATAATATATTACTTCCTTTATTATTATCTATGTAATTAAATGCTTATAAATACTTAAGATTATCACCTTTTATTATAATATAAGCTTATTTATAACTTTATACTATATAGCCGTATATATTACGCTTCTAAATACGCTTATACTTATGCTAATAGTTTCTATAGATAGAATCTTATAGAAAAGGGGGGGGGTATTATCATAATACTAGCGCTATACCTACTTTAGACCGTGTTATATACTTAAGTATATAACCTATAATAAGCGCGCTAAGGGTGCCTATAGAGCCTTTATGCGCTTATACTTCTACTTCTAACTTTTTCCTTTTATAACTTAATATTAATTAATTTAAGTTAGAATTTATTACGCTTTAGCTATTACTTATAAGCCTGCTATTCTAGTATAAAAATATTCAGATTAAACCTTTAGCTTATTAATTTTCTAATAAGTTAAACTTATTATTATTATTACTATTATTTTAATCTAAATTATATTTATGTTAACTTTCTTAATAAACTATTAGTTTATTATTAGAGTAGTATTTATATTCTTTAGCTTTCATAACTTGAAATAATAAGTAGCTTTATACTTCTTATTTCTATAATTATAATAAATAATAAGATTATTCAGAATATATTAGTTGATTATAATCAAGTTAATTACCTTTAGCTAATACTTTGGTTCAAGTTAATTCAAGTAGTTATTTTTAAAACGTTTTTTATAACTATTCTTTTATAACTTCTTATTAAAGTATTACTAATATAAATTTTAGAACTTTTTAGTTTTAGTAATCATACTTCGAAGTTTCTTTATTTCTATTTTTAATCATTATTCTTCTCTATATATAATAGTTAAGTGAAAATCTAAAGAAATATATATAGGTTTCTATTTTATTATTCTTTTAGTTTTCTATATTTAGATTATAATATATTACTAACTATTTAGTAAATAACTAAAACAGTAATTAGTTTTGTTTCTATTTAATTATATTAAGCTTTTTATAATATCAAAACTTTTATATTTTTAGATTAATATATTATTAGTAAGTAAATATAATATAATTAGCTTAAGAAGTCTCTTTTTTAAAGTTTTTCTTATAGTAGCATTATTATATCTTTTAAGTTTAAAAGAGTTTTATAAAAGATTACTTAGATTATTAGTTTAATATATTTTTAAAATATATTTGATAACTATCCTCTATAGTTTAAATCTAATTATTAGTTGATTTAACTATAATATCTTCTCTTAAAATCTTATATTTTTAGTATTATTTAGTTTATAGAATATTTAATAAGTCTTCAAAGAAAATATTTTGTTAACTTTTAAAAAGTTTCTTATTATTATTTTATTATTTAAATATAAGTATTTTATTATTATTATAATAATACTTAAAATATACTTATCTCTTTATTACTATTTATATATTATTCTCTTTAAGAACTATTTATATTTTATCTATATAGTAGTTATTTCATTACTAAAGTATATATTTAATTATTTAAAGTAGAATAGTTTTAAAGTTAGCTTTATAAACCTATATACTTAATTACTTTATTAGTAAAGTTATTAATTATCTCTTTTAATTTAACTAGTATTATTTTTGACTAACTTAACTTTAATATAAAGGTATAAATACTTAGATAAAACTTAAAAAGAGATAGCTTTATATTAAAGATAAAATTCTATAGTTTATTTATATTGAAATCTACTTACTAAGTACTTAATAAAGGACTACTTCTTTTATTAAATATTTTAATTTATATTAGTTATTTAAAATAAAGTAGTATGCTATGAATTTTAATTAAAAAAGGTTTAAAAGTTATAATAGAGGTTAATTTAATATATTAATTATAGTTTATTTTCTCTAAGGTTTTGAAAAGTAGAGATTTTACTATTAAAGCTAAAGTATTAATCAGCTAATATAGTAAAGCATCTAATAATATACTATACGCCTTATAAAGAAGCCTTAATAAGTACTCACTAAATAGTAAGTTATATAAGCTATATAGGCCTAATATACTTAAGATATAAGGTATACTAAGAGTATCATATCTTCTTAAAAAAAAGATATACTTTTATTTTACTTTTTAGTTTCCTCTAATTCTTACTTGTATGATAGTTATAAACTTAGTTTATCAAATTTTACTTTTATTTTTACTAATATATTTTATCTATTTATAAAAGTAAATAGAACTCTCTCTTTTCTCTCTTTAAATTATTTTTAATTAACTTATTATTAGGATATTTAGTTTTATTAAAAACTAATTTATAAATTCTAAATACTTCTTAAAGACTGATAAAAACTAAGATAACTAAATTATCTCTCTTAAGTTTAAGTATATTCTTATAAAAGTTGAAAGATACATTAACTTAAATATTTTCAATATTTTAAACTTTTTTGAAAATTAATATAAGAATCTTTTTAAGATTTCTATTTTATAGTAAATAATTATATTTAATATATTAATAAGTATTTAAAATATTATTATTACTAAGTTATAGAGAATTAAAAACTTAAGAAAATTTCTTTTCCTTTTTTTATTTTAAGTTTAAATATTTAATAAAGTTATTAAAGAGTTAGTATTCTTTAATTATTATAAGCTATATCTTTATATTTAAGAGCTACTAGCTGAATATAAAAGAGATATTTAAGCTATAAACTTTTATAAATATTAGGAAATCTAGAATTAAGTTATTAAGATAGTTAGTAAAAACCTTTTAAACTTTGTTTATTTTAAACTTTTAATAAAACTAAATTTAAATAGGAAATTTAAAGAATTACTCTCAGAATTATACTTGTAATAACTTAAGAAATACTCTTATAACTACTTTTAGAACGGTTTAAACCTTTAAAATATTTATAGCGAAGTATCTAATAATATAGTATACGCCTTACAAAGAAGCTTTATTAAGTACTTATTAAAGAGTAGGTTATATAAACTATACAAGCTTAATATGCTTAAGATATAAAGTATACTGAGAATATAATATCTTTTTAGAAAAAATATGGCTTTATTTAATTAACTCTTTAGTCATTTCTAACTATTACTTATATAATAATTATAAACCTAACTTATTAAATTTTACCTCTATGTTTATTAATATATTTTAACTATTTATAAAAATAAATACGAGTTTCTCTTTTCTCTTTTTAAACTATTTTTAACTAATTTGTTATCAAAATATGTATTTTTCTTAAAAACTAATTTATAAGTTTTAAACGCTTCTTAAAGATTTATAAAGATTAAAATAGCTAGATTATCTCTCTTAAATTTAACTATATTCTTATAGAAGTTTAAAAATACTTTGACTTAGATAAAGCTATAGAGAATTAGAGGTTTAATAGAACTTCTGTTACTCTTTTTATTCTTCAGTTTTTTAATTATTATAAACTATATCTTTATACTTTAAAACTATAAGCTAAATATAAAAAAGATATTCAAGCTACAAATTATTATAAATATTAAGAAATCTAAAACTAAGTTATTAAAATAGTTAATAAAAACCTCTTAGATTTTATTTAGCTTAAATTCTTAATACAAATCAAGCTTAAATAAATAAGTGGGTTAAAGAATTACCTTTAGAATTATATTTATAATAGTTTAAAAAAATACTCTTATAACTATTTTTAGAACGTTTTAAACTTCTAAAATATCTCAAGAGATAGTTATAACTCATAATAAAGCTTAAACTACTAATAGCTCTATAGCTAATAATAAAACTCTTTGTTATACTCTCTAAATAGTAATCTATATTTTTGAAAAATACTTTATAAAAAGAGATTTAGTAATTATTACTATTATAAGAGAAGAGTATTTTATAATATTTAAAAAGGTGTTTTATTTATCAATTAATCTTAAGAATTTCTATACTCTTAAGTTTATAGCTTTTAATATAAGATTAAACTATAATATATTACAAATATAAAGAGTATTTATAATAAAAGACTTTTTTTAAGTGATTAAAGTTTAACTTATTTTTAATCAAGCTATTTAAGACCTTTAAAACTATATAGCTCTTAAAGAGAGTAGCTAGAAACCCCTCTTTTTTAGAAAGATAGAAACTTTATTTAAAGAAGTTATAAACCTATAAGTCTAATGAAGAAAGAGCTACTTAAATAGCTACTTTATCATATTTAAAAAAAGACCTAACTTATAATAAAACTTAAGTAATATTAAGATATACATTAGGTTTTAAGGCTTTTTAAGTAATATTCAAAACTATTCATATTTGAATTATATAAATATAAACTTTATAGTTTAATATCTTTAGTTTTCAATAAAATATATCTAAATAAAGTTAGTTCTCTTTTGTAGGAAAATATTTATATAAATATATTTTTTAACTTATTTAGTAGTAAAGGAGTAACATTAAGAATAAAACTTTTAATAAGAAGTATAAAGCTTTTTATAAAAACCTTTATTAAGAATAAGTAAATTATTATTAAAGAGATTAATAAGTTAAAAAGATAAAAATATATTTTATAAGTATTCTTTTAAATAAGTTTATTATTATAGCTAATTTTAATCTATTTTAAACTTTTCTCTTCTTAAAAGAAAAAAAGAGGATTTTTAATGAAAGCCTTCTTTATAAGTATTACTAATTCTACTCTTTTTTAATATTTAATTATTATAGATATTAAAGCGTTTGTTCATTTTATTAATAATTTTAATCTTTTTAAAAATTACTATGACCTAAATAAATGTAATTAACTTATAATTAGTTTATAGTCTCTTTATATTAAAAAGTTAGTATTTAAGTTTCAAGAACTTTCTAAATAAGCTAAGAAGAGTTAGTATAGAAGATTTTATTTTAAAAAGTCTTTCTTATCTAGAAAGTTTCTATACTAATTTAATTTCTAAGTAATATTTCAAAATAGCTAATATTTAACATTATAGAAGTATTAATAAGTTTTACTTTAGAAATAGTAAAGGATTTATTCTTTATAAGTTTATTTATAATAATAAAAAATATTTTTCTTCAAATATAAGCTTTCTTCTAATTATTTCTCTATTCTAATTTACTCCTTATTATATATTAATATAAACTATTCTACAGAAATTAACTTTATTTATATAGCTATATTTAATACACTTTTATAAATATTTCTTAGATTGAAACCTATATATAGTAATTCTATTTAGTTATAATCCTTTTACTTTAGTTATTTTAAGCTTAATATGTTTAATTATATGATTGAAAATACTTAGGAGAAAAGATTAAAGGCTTAATATAGTCAGAATATCAGAAATATATAATAACTTATATATAGAAAGTAATCTCAAGTGAAATTTTAGAAAACTATAGCTTATATTCATATTAAAAAAATTATAAAACTTTTTTAATTACTTAGGTATTTTATTAGAAACTTTATAGTTATTATTTATTAAAAATAAATATTTTAGAAAACTTTATAGTTTTTATTTTTATTTAAAACTGTACTTTAAAGTATTTTATATAATCTTATTATTCAAAAACTAAGTTTTTAAGTAGAAAGGAGTATTTATTTATAAGATATAATAAGATAATAAGTAAGTAGTTATTAAGATCTTTAGTTATATTAAATATAAGAGATAGGTTAATAAAAAAGAGACTAATTTTAAACTATTTCTATTTCATATAAAAAAACTTATAAAAAAGATTAAGAGAATAAAAAAAAGTAATTATTAGAAATATTAAAATGAAAGTAATAATAAACTTATTAAAAGAGCTATAAAAAGTTGGTATTTATAAGAAACTTTTTTATTTAATATAAGTCTATATTTTTGAATAAACTAAACGTTATTAGATGAAATTAAATAAAAATAGTTTCAAAAATATATAAACTTATAAGTATTAGTTTATAAAGTTTTAAAATCTCTTAATTTTCAATTTTATTACAAAGAGATTTATATTTATAGTTATAAAATATATCTTTTGAAAAGAGAAAGAAAAAGAGATATAAAAAAAAATAAGTTTAAAATAGTTTTATATAAATATATTAAGTGTTTTATAAGATATATATTAAATATATATAATCTCTATAAAATATAAATCCTGATTTTTAAGAGAGTAGTTATTATTTATAATATTATGTTTAAAAAAAAATAAGTTTCATTCAAAAGAAGATTTAAAAGAAGTTTTATAAATTAGAGAAACTAACGTAATTATAAACTTTATTAAAAGCTAGTTAATTTCTCTAGTTTAATTTTATAAGGATTTAATATCTTTATAGAGGATAATTTTATCTTAAGAGAAGAAGTTATTATATAAATATTATAATAAAGTATAAGAAGTGAAGATTTAATTAAGAGTATTTAATAAGCTTTATTTATATTTAAGTATACTTCTAACTTATTTAATTAGGGATATTTTAAAAATAGTATTTTTATTATTACTTTTAAAATAATAGAAGAGCTAAATATATTAAATAGAAAAAAATTCAATTATACATAGACTTAGTTTAAAATTAATAATAAAATTAGTTAAGAAATCAGACTTTTTAGATTTAATTAGTAGTTTCAAAAAAGCTCTTTTTAACCTTAAGATTAACTTAGCTTAAAGAATATTAATAAAGAAACTTTGTAGCTATTATAGAAACATTTATATGTCTGTAAAATATAAGAAAAGTTATATATAAACTAATAAATTACTTTTATTTAAAAGAAAGCCTTTATATTTATAGTTAACATATTATCTATATTATATATTAGTATAAAATAAATAAAAAATCTCTTTTATACTATTTTTATATTGTTTTAATAAGAAGAAAATAAAAAAGATTTATAGTATAATATCTTATACTTAATAATATAGAAGATTATTTATAAACTTTTAAAAAAGGAATTCTTTTATAAAATAGATCTATAAAAATAAGATTTAAAATCTCTTCTTAAGAAAGAAAATAGACTATACTATATTATACTTCTAGCTTTTTTTAAAAAAAAAAACTAGAATAATCTAGAGAAACTACTTAAAAATATATAAATACTATTTTATATGGCTACTTAAGATGAGATTAAAAAGTTACTCTATAAAGAAATATAAAAGTTAATAAACTATAGCTATTTATTTTAAACCTTCTTGTTAAAATGAATATAAAAGAGGATTTCTAAAGTAGAGGATTAAAGGAAATATATATAACTACCTTTATAATATATATATTTAGAGTTGTTATAATATTTATAGTAAAGTTGAACTTAGAATTAGAAGTATTCTAATATAACATTATTAATATACTTCTTAATATAGATATATTTAAAAATAGAGTATTAATTATTTATAAACTTCCCTCTAAAAGTATACTACTATTCATAAACTATATTATTGAAAATCTTCATAGTAAATATATTAAACTTAAGAAAGTATTCTATAAGCTTTATAGTATGCTACTTTTACAATATAAAGAGTTTTACTTAATATTTGAGAGTTTAAAGTTTAAAGCTTTAAAAAAAGATTTATATTTTTTCTAAGACTTAAACTAAAAACTTTTTATTATTTTCTATATTAATAATATCTTTATATTCTTTTATAAAGATAATAAATAATATATAAAAAAAGTAATTAATGAAATAATAAAAACTTATCAAGTTAAAAGCAAGGTTTTATAGAGTAATACTTTAAAGTATAAGTTATTAAAGATTATAAAGTTTATAAGATCTATTTTATTTATAATTTATATATATATATAGAAGATTATTATTTATCTTAATCTCTATAATAAAGTTTATCTCTCTATATTACTTTTATTAAGAGAACTTATAAAGAATAAAGGATAAATAACTCTTTAGTAAATAAAGTTATTCTAAAAAACAATAGGATTTATTTTATATAGTTATAGCTATCTTTTTATAAATAAATATAGCGTTTCTATTTTTAGTTTTATTACAGTTCTTTACAAACCTTTTTGAAAATTATTTCTATATAATAAGATATTTATTTTACTACTTTTTAATATTTGCTACTTTATAGTTTATTTTAGTAGTTTAAGGGGTAAATTTAAAAATATAATAGCTTTTCTTATTATTAGAGATATCTTATTTATAGATAACTTAAAGTCTTATTATTCTTTATAAAGATATATTATAATAATATTTAGAAGAGCAATTTAATAGAAAACTATAAAATAAATAACTATTACTATATTATTTATAGAAACTAAGCTTTTAAGTTTTAATTAAACTATAAGAGAAGAAGTTATTTTTTAAAGACTTTTTAGATAAATTAAACTAAAACTTAGAAATATATAAAGGATTTACTATAATACTTAATAAATAGTTTAACTTATTATAAGTAATAGAGAATATATCTCTACTTATTTATACTATATAGATATTTATAATATATAGTTAAAATAAAAGTATAGAAAAGTAGCTTTAAAGTAATATATAACTATACTAACTTTTAAAATATTGATAGATAAACTTATAAAAACTTCTTAAAAGTAAAGTTTAAAAGCTTTAGAAATCTATTTAATTTATAAGATAACGTATTTTTACTTTAATTATATATTATAAATATTAATATACTTTAAGTAAATATTTATTTTTTCTGTTTTATTTATGATAAAATCAACTATTTATTAGTTATTATAATAAATATTCTATATATTATTAAACTTAAGTTTAATATTCTTAATTAACTTCTAAAAAACTATGATTTATTTTATTATTTTTATTAAACTTAAAAATTATATTTTAGTAGTTAATATTATAACTATTATTTATTTGATTACCTTTTTTTAAATTAATTTTCTAAATGACATTATAAAATATCTTTAGAAGGATTAATATATTATTTTATTATCTATAAATACAATATTCATAGTTATAAGTAAGATCTGAATATTTATAAATTTATTCTTTAAAATATTAAAATAAATTATAAAATATTAAATTTTATATAAATATTAAATAATATATCATATAATAGCCAAATATTCTTAAAATAGATTTATAAGAAATTGAAATAAAAATATTATTACAAATACTATATTTAGTTTTATAAGTATAATCATATAGAATATTGATTTAATTATTCTTTAAAATATTTTAGTTTTTTATAACATAATTTATTCTCTATTTTTCATAAGTTTTATTTCAAGAAAAAGTATTAAGAAATAAGTAATATCTTATAAGTTAAACTTCTAAATAACCTTTTTAATATATAAGTTATAAACTAAAAAGATTTTTAAACTTTTTAATCTTTTATAACTCTTATTCTTAAGTATTATTTAATATCTCTTTATGTTTTTTTTAATTTTATACCTTTTTTTTTTAATTTTATTAATAACTTCTTAAACTTTTTTTTAATTTTTATAAAACAAAATAAAAAAGTTATTGATATAGAAAATAATTATAACTTTTTAGTTAGAGTTTGTTAAAAAAATAGAAGTTGTTTTTAAAACTTTATAAACTAAATCTCTTAAAAATAAAGCTAAATTTTTTATATTATAAAAGAATATATTTTAAAAACTATATAAAACTTCATTTAACTTAATAATGTATCTAGTAAGAAAATCTAAATACTTTATAAGTTTTTTAATATTATATAGTATTTTATAAGTAATTGAATCTCTTTTTTTAAGTATTCTTATATCTAAAAATATATTAATAATAATATATTAATATATTTTATAATTAAATCAGATCATAATTATTATTATAATTTAAGAAGTTTATGAAATAAAACTTATAATATAAACACTTTAAAAAAACTTTAATTAGTAGTTTCTTTGTATAATAATTTAAGCTTTTATATTTATAAAATATTGATTTACATAAAGTTTATAAATAAAAATTTATTTTAGAAAAATGAGTTTCAAATATATTTTTAAGTAATTGAAAACTTTTTACATTTTAAACTTAATTCTTCTCTTGAGCTTTTTATGATAGATAATAATAAATAACTTCTAAAGCTATTTAAAAAGCTTTTTAATTCTTTTTTAAATCTTTAAAAATAATAATAATTAAATATAATATATTATATTAGATTATAAAAAGGAATTAAAAAGAAGTTTCAAAATTAGTTTTTTATAGGTATTAATTCTTAGAGGTTTATTAGATTAACCTTTATCATTTTCTAAGATATATAATAAAATTTCTTATTTTTCTCTATAACTTTCTATATTTCTAATACAAAAATTATAGGAATACTACTTTATTCTTATTTATTAAATGTTGAGTCTTTATCTGTTATACTAACCTTATTCTTAAAATTACCTTTTTTATAAAAATAAATCTCAATATAAGTTGTTTTATATATAAATACTTCTTTTTCAATTTAAAAGTTCTTTTTTATGTATCTTTCAAGTTAAGTTAATTTTTAAAAAGAAATAAACTTTTATAAAAGCTACTTATATTTATTAATCTAAAGTTTTTTATATCTTTTAATAAAGATGTTATCTTATTAGTAAATTTTAGTTTTTTTTAAAGAAATTCTAAAGTAATAATAATAATATTACTTTTAAAACCTCCATTATTTAAAATTTCTAAAGTTTATTTAAAAGAGATATTTCTAAATATTTAACTATTAAGTTTAAAACATTATTTAAAAATAAAAAGGTTATGTTAAGTAGTTTTAAATTTAATCTTTTTATTTTTTATATTTTATAATAACTATTAACTATGTTATAAATTCTTTATTAGTTATAAAACTATTTTTATTTAAAGTATTAAAGCTTATAAATATATTAAAAACTAAAAGTAATTTATTTATCTCTTTAACTATAGCTATTATAACTATAAGTCTTAAGCTTTTTTTAGTATTTCGTTTATAAAAACCTTATTTTTATTAAAAGTAATATTTTATGAAATAATTGCTTTTTCAAATATTAGAATTTAGATTTTATAAAAATTATATATTAAGTAAATACTTTATAAAGTATTTAATATAGCTATATAAAACCTTTTTAAACTTTTTTCTCTTTTTTTGTTTTTCTTTTTCTCTTAAGAATATATATTTTATAATTATAAATATCTATCTTTTTTTAATAAAATTAGGTTTTTAAGTTTTATAATATATTATAAATTAATATTTATATATTAAGATTTTTGTAAAATATTTCTCTTTAATTTTATTACGAAACGTTTAGTTTATTAATATATAAAAACTTATATTATATAAAAGAATACTTATAAATATTAATTTATCTTATAGTTGAAATAGAAATCTTATTACGTTTAATATTTATATATTTTATATAATTACTTTTTTTATTTTGTTTTTCTTATAAATTAGTTTTGTTATATGAAGAAAGAGAAACTTAATATTAATATTATTCTCTTAAATTTAACTTTAATATTTAGTTATTATTTAAATTATAATAATAAATCTATTATTATCTTATTTCATTTTATATATAAAGAGTTTTTTCTATTTAAAAATTTAGTTTTTAAAAGTTTATAATTTTTAGAAGATTCTATGACAAATTTTGTTTTTAAAATAAAACTTAAAAAACCTTTTTATATATTTATCCCTAATTATAAGAAACTATAAAGCTTTCAAATAAGCTTTTAAATAGTTGAATAAGGTTTAACAGATATATTAATATAAATATTTACTTTTAAATTTAGATAATTTTTATAAAATAACTTATTATAAACAAATTATAGAATAATCTTTATATTCTAAATAAATTAGTCTTTATTTTTTAAGTATTTCAAATTAAATACTTAAAAGCTTTTTAGCTAAAATGTTTAGATTATAAATACTAAAAATAAATATTATTTCTTTATATAAATTTAAAATTATAAAAGAATTATTCTTAAAAAGCTATAATTATTAATTATATAATATTTATAACTCTTAAGTAGTTTATATTAAGATAGATTTATATTAAAAATAAAATAAAACAAGTAAAAATAAATTTATATTTAAAACCTAAAATATTCTTAATATATATAAATATCAAAAATAAAGCTTTAAATTCTTTATGATAAATTTTATTAATATATTTATTTAACTAAACATTAATACTTTTAAGAAAGGATTTTAAGATAATATTAATTTTAAAACCTTTAATAACTATAGAAAATATTCTTAAAAATAAGATCTTTTATTTATTTTTCATTCTATTTATAAAAATATTTATAAACAACTTTTATATTTACTCTGTAAATTATTAGAATTTAATTCTTTATAATAACGTTTTTAAATTTCTTAAATAGATCATAATTTTATAAATAGCTTAAGTTATTGATAATAAAGTTTAAAAATATACTATTATAAACTATCAAGAGCTATAAAAACTATTATTCTCTCTACTTATATTTAAAAATAGATTTAAATCTTTTTCTAAATATCTTAAAAAATAGTTAAACTTATATATAATAATATAAATATAATAATAACTATATTATTAAAATATATAATATTTTTAGTAATATATCTCTTTATTTTTATGATATATTTTAATTTAAACTATTTCTTATTTATAAAGTTTTAATAAATTAGCTTTTATGTTCTTAAAAATATTTTAATTGTAATATTATTTTAGATTTTTATAATAACTCTAAAAACTAGTTAGTAAGTTATCTTTCTAATTAATGTAAATTTAATATTTATATAAGTTTTAAAAAATTAAATATATTATTAAAATTACTTTATATTAATAAACTTCTAATATAAATATTCTTTAACTTTTTTAGTAATATTTCTAAATCTTTAAAATTTTATGTTTTTAAACTTTAGTTTTTTAGATTTAGATCTTTTTAAAATTAAATTTAAAACTTATAAGTTATTAAGTTTATTATTAATTATTATAAATATTTTATGAATCCTAAGTTTGTTTTTAATAAAAAGTTAAATAAATAAATAATTCTTGTGAGAACTTTTATATAATACTTAAGATTAACAAAATCTTAAGATAATCTTTTATAAATAATAAAATCTTAAATTATTTACTATATTTAGTTAGAAGTAATTCAAACTTTAATGGCTCTAAAGAAATATTTAATTATAAAAGTTTTTTAAATATTTAAAATTTTATAAATTAATATTTAATAATAATAATTAATTTATTAGTTGTAAAAATCTATTCAATTAATATTTAAATAAATAGGTTTATAAAAGATATTCAAATAATTCTCTTTTATAATAATTTTAATAGCTTAGTTATTTTTATAAGCTTATTTTAAACGGTTTAACTACTATTCAAAAAGAAAATAATTTACTACTTTTAATATTTAAAGTAATTTAGTTTATAAATCTTTATAAATATATAGTTCTTAAAATAAAATCTATATTATTATTTAATTTAAAAATATCTAAAATGTATAACTTAAGGAAAAAATAAAGTTTTAGGTTTTAAAATAAATCTAAATAAAATATAATTCTTATTAAACTTATTTAAAATTTAAGGTTTAATTATATTTATAAATTTCTTATTAATATTTATAAAGAGTTAGATCTAAATACATTTTAAAAGTTAGTTTTTAGTTTTTTAGTTATTTTAAGTTTCAATTACTAAAATAAACTATTATTTAAAAAATATTCTATATTTAATTTAAAAAGAAAGATATTTAAATATAATAAGTATTAATTTAGTTGGTTTAAAAAGAAATTAAAAATATATAAATATATATATAACTATATATATAAATATAAGAAAATATATAAATATAGAAGTTTATATAAGTATAAAAGTAGTAAAAATTTATAAAACTTTATTTTATTAGTTTGTATTATTATTTAAAAATTAGCTTTTTTTATTTATTTTTCTTTTTAAATTTTATTTACTTTTTATTCCTTAAGATCTTTATTATAAATATCTTATTTCACTTTATTAAATATATTAATATAGTTTTAAAAAAAAATTATTTCATTTATATTTCTAAAAATAAATATATTAAGCTCATTAAGATTAACTAAATCTTAAATATTATATATAATATATATAACTTTAAAATAATTAAGCTAAACTAATTAGTTTTTATAAATCTTTAACTTAATTTATATATTTTGAACATAAAATTTAATTTTAGAAATCTTTCTAAAAAAAAGCAACATATTTCATAAAGTATAAAAAGCAATTATATATAAATAGAAATATAAACAGAGAAGAGAGAAATTTATTTATTTTATAAAATATTCTAATAATAATAAAAAAGTAAAATTAAAGTTCTAATAAACTAAGCTTATAACTAGTAAGAGCTAGTAGTTAGAAGAGATTAAAGATTTTATAAAAAGGTATATATTACTTAAGAGGAAGTTACCTCTCTAAGTATTCTTAAATTATAAGCTTATAAGGCTTATACTAGTTATATAGTAATTTACTCCCTTAGTGAGGCTTGCTAAAAGGGCTATATAAAGTAGAAGATATATTATAAGATAAACTATTAGAATATCTTATATAATTAATATTATAGTTATTTTAATGAAGTTTTATAGCTTGCTTTATAAGAAGGTCTATAGTAAATAAATCTGATGAAAGTATTTTAGCTAGTACTTTATTTAGTAAGAAGATAGTAATATATACTTAGAGGCTTAAAATAACTACTTATATTAAACCTAACTATAGCTACTTACTATAGCTTTTAGTATTATATTAATAATAATTTTATTATTAGTAAGGTTAATAGCTTTATTTATATAGCTTATTATATAAAGATAGCTTTATAAGATTAGCTATATAAAAGCTTATCTTAGCCATATACTTAAAATGCTACCTACGCTAAGCTATAAGCTTATTGCTTATTATATAAACTACTTAGATTCCTATAAGTAAACTACCTAAATTTCTATAATTTTATAATATATTCTATCCTACTCAATCTATAAAGCTTTATACTATAAAGCTTTACTTAAGATATACTTTAAGATACTAGAATCAATACTAATTATAAGGCTAGCTTTACTATAATTGATAAAATAATACCTTTAATATATAAAACCTTATAAATAGAATGACTAAAGCTATATCCTACTTTATAATCCTAAAAACTAATATTATAGCTATAACTTACGCCTATCTACCTTAATAAATTTTACCAGAAAAGATAACTATATTTACTAATTTTAGCTATTATACTTACTTTAATAATATCCTTAATAAGGTAGTATAGCTAATAAGTTAACTAAGCTTAATAATATTAAAGATATTACTAATAATTATAAAACTATAAGGACGTTAGCCTAGTTAATAGAAGTCTTACACTATAGTAATAGTATAATAGCCTCTAAAAATATTATAATAGACGTTAGCTTTAGAGGGCATAATATAAGCTATAAAGAAAATAGCTAAGTTAATAGAAAGTATATATAAAAGTTAGAAGAAAAGTTAAGAAGTTAAAAAAAGTCTATAATAATTAAACTAAGTTAAAGTTATAAAGTTATTATTAAAGTAACATTAAAAGTAACAAGATTATCTAATAGATAGTATATATAACTGCGCGCATAAGAGGAAACCAAACTAAAGGGCGATCTATAAGAAATTATGTAACTAGTAGGCTGTTAGCTAAAGGAGTAAGTTAGAGGTTATTATAGTATAAGTTCTAAGTAAAAACCATAATAAGTAGCTAGAGGTCTTAATAATAATAATAATAATAATACTTAATTTAGTTTAATATTTTATATATAAAAAACTTATAAAGTTTAAGATATTATACTTTATATAAAAATACTTTATTTATTATAACTTATAACTATAATATTATCATATTTATATTATTTTTATAAAAGAATACTAAATATAATATGTAGTTGGTTTTTAATAACTATATAAACTTTAAATAAGTATTTAATCTTAAATTATTTATAGTTTTAATAAGCTAAAAATATTATAATATATTTTTTTAAATAAGAATATGTTATATTTAGCTAAAATATATATTTAACTTTATATAAATATCTACTTATTATATGTTCTCATTAAGGTTTCTCTATTATACTTCTATATTTATTAAAATATAAGTTAAAGTATTTATATATTATTTCTAAAATTCTATTTATATAGAGAGTAAATTTTCTTAATCTTTCTATAAAAAGGCTATATTATAAATATAAACTTTATAAAAATACTATATATATTTTTTAATAAAAAGAGATAATATCGTTCTAAAAGTATTTTAAACTTATTTAAATATAAAAACCACTTATAAGTAGACCTCTATCTGCTATTCTTACTATCATTTAAAGTACATCCGTTATATGCTCTTATTTCAAGCATCCGTGGTCTGCTAGTTTTACTAATCAGCCTACTTACCTCTCATCCTAATCTACATGTGGATAGGCTTTGAGTAGGTGGCCATAGCAGCCTCCTTGAAGGCCTCAGCAAGAGTGGGATGGGCATGGCAGGTACGTGCGATATCCTCGCTGGACGCTCCATACTCAAGAGCCAGCGTAGCCTCCGCAATCATCTCGCCCGCATTAGGCCCAACGATGTGCACTCCAAGGAGCCTGTCGGTTTCAGGGTCGGCAAGCATCTTGACCATGCCCTCAGTGTCCATGTTGGTCTTGGCGCGAGAGTTGGCACTGAATGGGAAGGAACCGACCCGGTAAGGGATGTTCTGGGACTTCAGATCCTGCTCGCTCTGACCGACCCAGGCAACCTCGGGATACGTGTACATGACGGAAGGGATGACACCATAGTTGACGTGACCGTAGCCTTTCTTGATGTACTCGACCACGGCAACAGCCTCTTCCTCAGCCTTGTGCGCAAGCATGGGCCCGAAGGTTGCGTCGCCCACACAGCGGATGTGGGGGATCTTGGTGCGGTATTCGGAATCGATGATGACGCGTCCTCGCTCATCCACCTCCAGGCCGATGTTCTCGAGGCCAAGACCTCCGGTGTACGGCCTACGGCCAATGGCGACAAGGACAACTTCAGCGTCGATCTAGAACTAACGTTAGAACCATCTCGCTATTCGCATCCCGAAAAGGGGTACGTACGGTCTCGGGCTTGCCACCTTTGGCAGCGTCAACCTCCAATTTCACATTGTCGCCGCTCTTGTCACCGCCCACGACTTTGGTGCTGGTCTTGAAGTTGATACCCTGCTTCTTCAAGATCTTCTGAGTGCTCTTTGAGATCTCGGCGTCCATTCCGGGGCCACCGATCTGGTTGAGAAACTCGACAACTGTCACCTTGCTTCCCAGTCGGGACCACACAGAAGCCATCTCCAAACCAATAATGCCACCTCCAATAACGACAAGAGACTCGGGTATCTTTTCCAGGGCAAGCGCGCCGGTGCTGGTGACCACACGCTTCTCATCAATCTCCAAGCCGGGGAAGGGAGTCGCCTCACTTCCAGTGGCAATCAGGATATTCTTTCCGCGAACCGACGTCTCGCCGCCGTCATTCAGGTCGACCTTGATCTCGTTCTCGTTGACGAAAGAGCCAGAGCCCTTGATGTACTCAACACCGTTTTTCTTGAAGAGGAACTCGACGCCCTTGGTTAGGCCACCAACTGCAGTGTCCTTGGCCTTCATGAACTGCTCCAAGTTCAACTTGACGTCGGCGACGTCGATTCCGCGGTTTTTGGTGTCGTGCTTGATGGTATGGTAGAGGTGAGAGTTGTTGAGAAGTGCTTTGGAGGGAATGCAGCCGACGTTAAGACAGGTTCCGCCGAGGGTGCCGCGCTTCTCAATGCAGGCGACCTAAAGACAATCTCAGTCAGTCGCACTGCTAACCGGATATCTTGACTGCGCAGCGCGCAACGCGGGTTACCTTCATGCCCTCTTGGCCAGCCTTGATAGCAGCGACATAGCCAGCAACACCGCCACCAATGATGACCAGATCCTTCTCTTCTGTAGGCGCAAACGTCAGCTGATGTCATCTTTGGCGCAACGTTATATGTTCCTTTCCAGGAGATCATTCAGGCATAGGATTCTTCACCCACCAGAGGCAGAGGCGTAGGCTCGACTCCATCTTGAAAGCTGAGAGGGCACAACGGCGGGCAGACTAGAGGAAGACAGTGTGAGCGTCATGAACCGTGACATGGGTGATGCAGGCACACGGCGAAGTCGGAGAAGAGAGGGAGCCTCACGAGGTGTGTTTCCTGAATGCCGACTTGGCCGCGGTACGGGGTATCAATCGACTGGACAGCATGGCGGTATCTGAGACGGGATGGCGAATCGGCGATCAATTGAAAGGAGCTCAGAAGGAAACGAACGAGAGGGGGAGGTGCGAGAGGGAAGGAAAGAAATTGTTGCGACACTTGTTCCCTAAGGTGTGTGGATGAGTGGGATAGTTGAATTGACGGGACGGCGCAGTCTAATGTTGGGCAAGCTTCGGATCGAATTGGAGCTTTCCTCATCAATCATGGGACGGGGGTGCTGAATTTTACGCCTGCCGGGGCGGGCACGTCCAGTAGCCTGCATCCAGTCTCCAGCGGTTGGGTTTGCAGGGATGGAGGTCGCACATATACGTGTTAAGCGCATAACCCCGGTATCCCCTTGCTGAACTATGCAATCTAGAGGCCGCGGCTCCCAACGTTCTCCTCCATTCCGTATCATACGCCTCCGTCATCTCCCGCGTCCAGGCGATCTTAGCCGCAACCCGCCCGGCTACCCTTCCGTCCATACCTACTTCGGCGTCTGTCACGGATATGGCGCCGATTCCCCGGCTAAAGGACGAGAATTACCATGAAGCATAATAATGTCAGCAACAGCCTGGAACATGCTGACACCAGCCCATGGGCTTGCTATACGGAGGTCCAGGCCACATCTTTGATCTGCAGCAATTTGCTTGTTACTAGAAGAGCATTGCCGCCGTTAGACATTACTAGCAGGATTCACTTAATCCAACACCCGCAACGGCTCCAAATGCCTTTTTTTTTCGGGAACACATCGCGGGACTGGATACACCACCACGCGACCTATGCTACGCTGCCGTATCAATCTGCGATTGTTGCACACGCTCATACGGAAGTCACGTCCACTCGCCCGCCTTCTGAGGCTTGAGATTTGACGTCTTTCCTTCTTGTTTTTCTTCCCTGGTTCTTCTATCTACCTGTGATCATCGTTTGTAGGCCTTCGTAAAAGCACTTCAGCAGCCTTGCAAGCCAATTTCACCCTCCTGGCGTCTTTCTTGCCGTCTACAAGATCTGTATCTCGCACCTTTTCCCGCAAGAAGTATGCAATGCTTCGAGCGAGCTCGGGCGCCAGCCCGCTGCTAAACGCCACCCCGAGAGCCTGCTCTAGAGTCCTGTCTTTGGCCCGACTGCACTCTTGAAGCACAGTGATGAGCAATACTTCGACGAAAAGACTTGTCGTGTTCTTTACGTAGGCAAGATTCAGGGCTTTGAGAACACCGAGACTCACAGAACCATCAGCAACCAGGCTGCCCATCATCTTGGCTGTGTTGATAAGCCTGCGATCGTCCGTGGCCTCCTCATCCTCATCCTCTGGTTCCTGCCCGAATAACGGCTCGCCGAGCCGTCGAAAAAGGGTCCATATTGTGTCTTGGAACGCGTACTTGATGCGCGAGTCACTACAGAACTTCTTAGCTACAAGGGTGTAGTAAGGGTTATAGTGCTGCTGCGCTCCAGAGCATTGGATGAGCACATTCGGCACCTCGCGTTTATTGTACTTGTTGAGTTTGAGCTTCAGAATGCGCATGTATGCGTCCTGATAGTCAGCTGCCGCAACGAGGGCAACGAAAATCGCACGCCGAACATCCGTATTCATGCCTTGTTCTCGCGCAAGCTGTGCATAGTCGAGGGTTATGAGATCGTCGGCATCGGCGACCACAATGGCGTCACCCTCGTCAGTAAAGTCATGGCCGTCGTCCGTATTCTTCGTGAAACCGCGAGTATTCTGGACGTCCGCCTCTGAAGGTCCTACGCCAGCCCAGCTGGCCCCCACAAGCCACCATTTGCCGGTCTTATCCGCATTTTCGATATCCCGTAAGCCAATTCGTAGTGGTTCCGTGGCCTTCAGCTTCTGAGTATCAAGTGAACCCAGAACCTTTTTCATGCGTGTGACATGGTCGTTGAGAATGACGAAGTCCTGTGTGCCGGCCTTCAGTTTGTTGTTCTTGAGGTCGCTGATAGTCTCGATCATGAATTTCGTCCGGACCGTGACGTTACTCTCCCCAATCTTAGCGACTGCAGGACGCATCAGGCTGACAATGTCTTTGAGGGCCAACGGGTCATCTTTTCGCAATTGGGGCCCAGCTACGCGAACGACCCGCAGCAAGAGCTCAGCGTTCAGCTCTGAGAGGTCGCCCAGTAGAAGCCGCACAACGTCGAACATAAGATTGCTGCCAATGACGCGAAAAATGTACGTCTCCGCGAGGACTGTAATCAAATTGGATGTCTCTTTTGTGGGAACCTGTTGCTGGCTAGCGGCGGTCGTCGCCTTCTTCCTCTCTTGTTGAAACCGCTCCACCGATGTCGTCAGGAAGTGTGCCGCAAAGTCAATGCCGATGACCTTATAAAGAGCAGCGACAAAACCAGCGGACAGAAGTAAAAGGGTGTCGGGTTTGCTTGTGGGGTCGCAAATCTGAGCCATCAGTAGTTCCGTCAAAATGCTGTTCGTATGGCCTCTTGGATAATCACGGTAGACTTTCTCAATCTCACCGACAATCGATACCAAGTTTGCTTCTGCAACTCTGTTGACGGGACCCTGCAACTTTCTGCGAATCTGGGCCTCGAGGTTGGTGTCGCCTCCCACTCTGGCTCGCATTGATGGCGGTATGTACTTTGAGGACTGTGTGCCAGCAGCCACTGGTGGCAAATATGGATTTTCCCTGACCCGTCTAGGAGCTGTTGGCATCTCCTCCGAATCTGAACCGAAACCAACAAAAGATTGCTGGTCACCCAAGTCGTCATCGTTGACGCCTTCCGCATCGTCATCATTAATATCCTTGTCACTCTCCTCTGCTGAATCGCTCAAATCATCGTCCTCCGATGGCTCGTCGCCTTGGTCGAAGACTCTGTCATCTTCACCGCTTTCTGCAACATATGCCGCATCGTTTCGAGATCGGTTCGCGTTCATCCGCTTGTGCGCAAGCCATTGCTTGTATTCACTGGTCTGCTTCGTTTCCTCCTCCTCGCCGCTGCCGTTACTTAAATCGCCAAGCAGGTCCACCAATCCGTCATCTTTAAAGGCCTGGGGCAGTGATTTCCGACCCTTTCTAAGCCCCAACTTCCGTTCAAGTTGCTCGATCTCAGCATTGTCTTGGGCTAGCCGGTCGCGAACGGCACGCGAAGGTTGTTTCATGGCGGGCTGTTCGCCCTTGACATCGTCGGCATACTCGGGAGAGCTCCTCTTGCGCTTCTTGGAGGCAGACAGCGGTGATGCGCGCGGTTCTATCGTCTGTAGGTGGCTGTCGGCGCGACGGTCTGCGTCGTTCAAACCACCAGCGTCGTCATCGTCATCGTTATCCTCATTCTCTGGCCCCCGTGCATAGTGGCGTTTGGTTGAATGCGAATCCTGTAAAAATAGGGATTGGCGCTGCTTCTTGGACTGTCTTTCAAATTTGCGACGGTCCTTCCTGTTCTGATCTTGGCTTTTCCACCGCCCGCGAGATCGAGAGGCACTGGGCTCGCCCGGAGCCCCAATCTCTTGGAGGAGCTTCGGCGGCAGAGAAAGCTGCTTGGGAGGCATTGTCGGGGAGGGTTTACAGGATTGAGGCCAATCACCAGATTGGGTCCCTTAAGTAAGACGACGAGGGACGCCAAGATCGAGTGCAAAGGTAGAGGCAGCAGGAAAAGCGAAAAGATATGTGACAATTTTGACTTTCTTTTCAAAGTCTTCATGAAGCGTCGCCTGGAACTTTTCTATGGAGCACGGACCCGATGGAGACTGGCGAGCGAAGGAATGACAGGGATGCGGCCAGCGCTAACCTTAAAGCACCTAGCTCCAGTTGTCAAGGCGCAAATCCAGGGCTGGGCGCACGGGGTCCTTGACAAGATCAATTTGGCGGGGCATTTGATATGCTCAACGACGTCTCTCTTCTTGCGGACCCAAGGCTGATGAGAACGCAACATCCAACAAGCGGCCTGCAGACTGAATCATGGCTCGTCATTTGAGCCACGACGAAGTACGTGTCTCGGTTCCTTTCCTTTTTTTTTTTCTTTGTTCTTCTTCTTCTTTTTCATAACTTGTCTTCACCCGCATCACGCGCAGGCTGAGCTGACCGAGTTAGTTCTTCGGCAAGCTAGCCGACCTTTTCGAGCAGCGCAAGAGCAAAGGCCATGGCTCCATCTTCCTCGTTCAGAAGCGACGTATGCAAATGAGCCCGGGACAGGAGAGTACAATTGCACTAACATCGGCGTTCTTAGTCTCCTACGGACAAGATGTTCCCGCTGCGACAGATACCGATCCGTTTCCGGACCTAAACCCAACGAAACCCTTACCCGTGCTGGTCCGCGCCTCCAACGGCAAATCCAAAATGCACCGAGATGCAAAGATCAAATTGTCAACTGTTGTGGAGGTTGATGCCTTGGACGCCTTCTACGCTCGATATGCCGACCTATGCAAGAGCGGGATGACTGCTCTCAAGCCCAGGGACAGAAGCAAGAAGAAGGCAAAGGCCCGAAGAAAGAAGGGGGGAGCGCCAACAGTTACTGCGTCCTAACGAATTACGACTTTAGGGCAACCTTCAACAGCCCGGGCTAATACCCCCACGAACTGTCTGCGCAACATAGCCATCGGGTGAAAATCGAGCTGGAGACGATCAGGAAGGAAATGGAGGAAGGTCAGACCGGACAGGACTGACTGCGAACCCGAATCCCTCTTACTGTCTTGACGGCCTTGTTTTTCTTTTCTTTTTTGGCTGCAATTCTCCAGCTGACGATGGGATGTAAGCGAGTATGTTCTACAGACCATTTCCTGAAGGGTATTCATCCCGGGATTGCTACCATGCAGATATACATTCAGACGCAGATAGCCCTCGCGTGTTCGGCCAGATGTCGGGAGCGAACCGGAAGGCCATACTCTTGCGAAAAGCAGATGGCAGATCCTACGAGTCCAACTTCGCGTCTTCATGCCCCACAGCGCTATTTGTCTGATGAACAAGTGCTGTAGTCACCGGGCAATGCACCATATCCAGAGCAGGAATAAGCGTCATCATCAAATGCTTCCAGTGCCTCCCTGACTCGTGTACATGCTCCGCACTCACATCGCCCTGGCCTTTTTGGATTTCCTACATACATACACAAGCTCTCTGGACATCGGGAAGTTGGGTCGCTGCTTTCACAACTTGCTAGTTTCTTGCGGCTCACCCATCTCGCGCCACAGGTTGGGCACCTGTGTAGATGAAGCTCGCACATTTGCTCTTTGTTTTTGGGTATGCAATACTGATAGGTCCAATGCTGTGGATGTCATGCAAAAGCTTAACTCTTGCATTGTGGCAATGTCGGGCTTATATGTGATATTGAGTCGTGGGCAGGCTGGCGAAACGAGAATCGCGGTTAGCACACTCCTTTGCTGCAAGAAGACCGTGAAGCTGATCGGAGGTGCCGATGGAACGAATATGCAACCAGCCAGCCGGCGTTCCTGTGGATGTGACGCACCGAGTGATGACTAGAGGTGCGTCAAGTAGTCTCCGGGGTAGCAAACTGCAGGAAACTGACCGACAGGAATGATCTAGAAGGAAAACATCCACAGTGTGACGACGACCCGGAAGACTGGGGTTGTGCCAGATCTATTGCTGCAGGTAATTTTCAAACAAGAGGGTTCCCAAGAACCAAGCGCATTTCAACTCAGCTTGTGCATTGAGTATCGTCTTACGGCCCCTGACAACTTGAGCAGCGGATTGCTACAAACGAGTTTGACCCAGAGTCAACGATTGCTCATGTGACGTTATTGTCTTCTACCTGTGTTGCAATATCTGATGCAATCACCGGCTGTACATTATCGCCCTCTACCTGGTGATCTCCAACAACCATCGTCACATGCATAGTTTATGTGCTATTCGAAGTAAATTGCAGGTAAGGGGCCCTGAACAGGCTATCTGCTTGTTGGTGGGAAAGACTCGGCCTCTGCCCGAACTGAGACTCCATGAACGTCCGTTGTCAGTATCAAGACGAAGTTGGGCCAGCACATCAAAGCAGCTGGACTGACATCCACGTAGTCCGAAAGACCCATCCTAGCTAACGAACCACATTATATGAGATGTCGTGTGGAATACGACCGACACCTTCAATGCTCGACCAGCCATGCACACCAAAGCCCAGCCCCCCTGGAAAACCTCATGGATCGGAATGATGATTTTTTTTTTCGTCGCAGCGCAATTAAAAACAATTTAATGAATGTGCGGACTGCGATTGAGAGTGGGTACAAGAACAATTTGCCGGCAGTGTGGTATAGAAATGTGCCGTTTTGGGTGGTCTATCGACCGATATCGCGAGCCTAGACACGGAATTGTGTCGAACTTATTCGGCAAGTTACATGATTTGGTCTTGCGTCAACCCAGCATGCGCGTCAGTCTCCATGCTATCTCCGCCACCAGCCGCATTGAGGTAGCGGACGAAGCTCAGGCCCAAAGGACGGCCACCGTACTGATAACCCTGGAATTTGGCAATCGCGGTTTCTGCAGTGTCTGCAGAGTCAAACCGCACAACGCCAGTACCACGCGAGCGCCCGCTGGGCTCGTACTGGATCTCGGCCTGTTCAACCTTTCCGATAGTAGTGAATAGCTCTACGAGATCCTCGTTGCTGGTGGACCAAGGCAACTGTCAACTATTAGCACCGACATTTCAACGAATTCACAACGATTCGTCAACTCACGTTGCGGACATAGATCGTCTCGCCGCGATCGGTTCCGGCAGTAGCGAAGTCGGTAAATGGGTTGGGAGGGACGGAAGTTGCGTTGCCGGCATCGAAGCCCCCTCCACCACCACCGCCTCCTCCTGAGAAGCCGCCACGGCCATAGCCGCCGCCGCCGCCGCCACCGCCGAAGCCGCCACGACCACCGAATCCACCGCGGCCGTAAGCACCACCGAAACCGCCGCGCATACCGCCGAAACCGCCACGACCGCCAAAACCCATGGGGCCACCCGCACCGGCGAACCTGTCCTCACGAACTTCGAGAAGACGACCCTGCCAGTCATAGCCATTGAACTGCTGGATAGCAGTACGGGCATCGTCAGGGTTCTCGAATACTACTATCCCTGATCCCTTTGGACGGCCATCAGGCCCAAGATGAACATCGGCACGAATGACAACTCCGTTACGAGCTTTTTTCATAGTGTAAGTTAATGACCATGAGTAATGGGAGCAAGGCTGCGTTGTAATCGCGAACTCACCAGCTTGTCTGAAGAGATCCTTGAGGTCTTGCCAGCCAACAGTGTAGGGGAGCTGTGATATTCGTTAGTTGACAAATGGCGACATTCCGAGGCTGGATTGGAATGGGAACAAACGTTGGCCACGTAAATCTGTCGGCTGCCACCAGCGTTGTAGCCGCCACCGCCACCGCCACCGCCACCGCCGAAACCGCCAGGGTTCATACCGCCTCCGCCAAAACCGCCGCGGTTAGCTGTGGCGCCGATGAAGCGAGGCTCAGCCTCGCGATCCTGCAGTTTTTGGGTCAGCCCGGATTTCGCTTCGTCAATAGCAGTGCTACCAGTCATGACTTACTTCTCGAACATAGACAAGTCTGCCCATGAGGTTCTGGTTACTGAGCGTTGCCACAGCGTTCTGGGCTTGCTCCCTCGTCGCATATTCCACAATTCTGCATGTTTCGTCAGCGTCGCGAGCCCACAAGAGATGATTGATGAAAGAGCTTACCCGCATCCCTACATAGACCCGTGGACACACGTCCCAACCCGTCAATCCAACAATTCCATCAATAACCAGAGGGAAGAGACCACAAAAGAAAACCAGCCATAGACTACGTGTAGACGCCCACCTTCGACATTCCGTTTGGAAGTAATAGCACGTCGGCGAAGAGAACTTCTCCGGCTAGGAAAGGCAGTTAGTCCAGTTCAACGAGCAACACAAGACCAGAGTCACATATTTGAAGAAACACAGTGTCTTGTTGGTGCAGAAACACATGGGAGGGGAGGGTGCTCACCTTGTCGCATGAAGTCCTTGAGGTGATGCCATTTGACATCGTAGGAAAGATTGCCGACGTAGACGCGTCGGTCCTGTTGCGAAGTCTCCCTAATGTTGCTCATCATTTGCTCTCTAGCAGCTGCGCGCTCCTCGTAGGATCGATGTTGAGGCGCCCCTCCGTACCCAGTGCTAGATCCTCCAGACGGGACTCCGGTGCCAGTCATGGGTGAACGATCTCTTCTTCCACGGTACTCGTCTCTACTGCGGGATCGACTCCGCGGGGAAAATGAGCGGCGTCTTGAGGCGCGATTGGGGCTGCGTGAACGTCCGCGTCGAGGGGATCGAGATCGCTCCCGCTGCCGAGTGTTAGCGCTATGTGCCGCCATCTAGTACAGCGTGTCGATAGCAGCGTGATGCTTGGAGAGGCAGAACTGGATGAAGGAAAAAACGCGTTGGGGAGGGGAGATGCTTCGGTAACAGAAACGTGGCGGGATATGGAAAGTGAGATAGGGTGAAGGGAAGGGAGGCGCGCCAGAGGCGGCTCAGAACGAAGGAATGGATGGGGCGAGTGGGTTTAGACGAGAAGGTAGAGTTGGAAGGTGCACCGAGAGCCCCTGCACCGCCGTAGCCAAAGTCAACCTTCAAAGCTCCATCTCGTCGTCTCTGTATGCATCGGATCATGCTGTAGGAAAGAACCGCAAACCAGAAGCGGAGGTAGGCTTTGGCAGAAGCGCCGAGGGGTAAAACAGCCAAGCGCGAGGTAGAGCAGGTGGGCAGGCAGGCAGATGAGCAGGTGGTTTTGGGCAAGTGAAACTGAACAATATGGGCGCGAGTTCGAGCAGGCTCGGAGGTATGTTGACAGCAGATAGACAATGGGCCTGGGGGGCTCAGAAGGTCGGCCGGCTCGAAGATGTTGCCAAACGTTAGAAGAGATACTTACGGGTCGATAAGTGTCGCCGGAGTCAGCTACGAAAAGGTAGGGTTAGTCGGAAGGCCAAAACAGGGGAGCTTTAAGAAAAGAGTGCCTGCGAGAAGAAAGCAAGAGAACACGAGCAAAGAAGCAGGAACGACGGAGAAAGGGCACCAGCGGTCGATATTTGGATAGCTGGGAAGGGCGGACGTGGGCAG